>NC_058417.1:8533841-8671371 GCF_002201575.2 Neomonachus schauinslandi | reverse complement strand
TTATTTGAGAGAGAGAGTGAGAGAGAGAAAGAGCACAAGAGGGGGGAGCGGGAGAGGGAGAAGCAGACTCCCTGCCGAGCAGGGAGCCCGATGCGGGACTCGATCCCGGGACTCCAGGATCATGACCTGAGCCGAAGGCAGTCGCTTAACCAACTGAGCCACCCAGGCGCCCTGTATTGCAATACTCTTAAGGTTTTAATCTGTTTGCATTTCTTGCCGTCATTTTCTTGTAAGTGACCTGCCCTTCAATCGTGTGTGTGTGTGTGTGTGTGTGTGTGTGTGTATGGGGATGTAAAAAAGAAAGACCTAATTTTTTTTTTTTTTTTTAACTTTAAAATTCAGGAACAAAAGGCAAGTCTGGAGGAACATAGAGTGTGAAGTTTCAGCGTTAGCGATAGACTAGAAAGATACTCTGGACGGAGCCAGGCTGCCTGGGGACGCTAGAAGGGGGTCCCGTGTAGGAGTGAGCAGGGTGAGGGGACTGAACCCTCAAGGAAACTGGGGAAGCTCGGAGCGGAGTGCCTGGCTCGGCCTCCCGTGGCTGGAGGGCCAGGGTCCGCATCTACACTGGAGCCCAGCGTCTGTGAGCAGTGCCCCAAGCCCAGAGGAGGGGAGCCGTGAGAGTAGGGCCCCTTACGTGGTCCTGTTGAGGAGCCAACATGCTGTTTGTCTTGCTGCCATTTAGTCTCTGCCTGAGCCTCTGCTGTGCATTATCTAGTGGATGATGCCAGCCAGGCTTTGTCAAGCCTGTTCGAATTGCCCTACGTGCCCAGCTTCCCTCCTGCTGCTCCTTTTAATGGTCCAGGATACTTGTTACATCCCCTGAAACCGGCACTGGGAGTCCTTAGCACCGAGCTGAACAGTGGTGGTTTAGAAGGCAAAACCCAGCCCCTGAACTGGGGTGGAAATGGACAGTGGTGGAGGTAGTGAAATACTCCTCAAAGAACTGGAAGATTATTACGTGAAACCTTGTCAGAGGTTTGAGACATAGTCCCGTTTATGTGCATTGAAAAAAGTCAATTTCCTAAAAATGTTTAGTTAGCCATTTCAGGTGATGTAGTTATTTCTCAGCCGTTTGAAACTCATGTCCCCATTTGATAGATGTATGATTTTTTTCCAACCACGCATCCCAGATTCGGATAAATCCTTGCACCTTAAAATCAATCAGAGGCAGATGGTAGTCTTCATAGTTCTACTGAGGAATAATATTTGGTTGAGTTTCACTTTCTGTGGCTTGTAAGACAAAGTCAATACGCATTATCAGCTATAAATCTTTTCAAATTGTAAGTAATTTGAAAAGTAAATCAACCTCTGCTTGCACGTAAATCAGCCGGACTGTGCGTGCATGTGTGTGCGCACATGCACACATTCATCCGTTCGCGATAGAAACTGAGACATTGTTATTTTAGTATCATGTTACATATAATTGCTAATGGCTGTCACATGGGTATTTTATGAGGGACCAGCAATAGGACAAGACTAAGCATCCGGTTGCTTATTACTTCAATTCTTAAACCTGAGACTCCTAGGCAAAGGGAGTTCTTAGTTTGAATGGGAAAGTCAAGTCCTGCTGTTTGGAAGCTCATTGGCTATCATTGACAAGAGTCTCCAGGGTACAAGGGTAACCCCATATAACTAGTGCTCCTGAAGGCAATGGGGAGAAAGCCTGGTGCCCTGACCCACAGCGGGCAGCGTGGACTCACCTCATTGGGGGAGGTCATGCCGGGAGGCTAGGAGAAGCAAATGTGTCATCCCATACCCTGCCAGTGTCCTCATATCCTACTGATGGAGCAGGATTGTCTCCTTCTCCCTCAATGTGGGGTAACAAGAATGCTCGCTCAGTACAGTGGATGAGTGCTCGTCTTGCTCAGGACAAAGAGCTGAGTGGCGTAAAGTACCCTTAGCATTGCCCACTGAAGGAGGTAAGGTAAAATCCACATTCCCCCATATTCCCCTGCTGCCTGAATGGGAATGTCTCAAACGTGCGAAAAGTCTATGACGTCGGTAGCGTTAGAGCGGAAAGAAGCTATGAGGCCATATTGCTCAAACCCATCATGTCGGTGCTGTAGATGATGAAACCGATGTCCAGAGAGTTTACGGGAGCTGCCCAAGGCCACAAAGCAAGAAGAAAGCCTCAAGGTGCGGGCTCTTCTCAGTGGGAGACAATCAGTAAGATAGCTTACCAAGGCTATCAGATGGGGTAGGTGTAGTGGGAAAGCTTTCTCCCCCTTAAGTTCTGGGCAGGGGGATTTTTCACAGGCGACTGGCTTCTGTTGATCCTTTATTCCTTTGTCTCTGGAGAGGTGAAGTGACTTTACATGATTAGTAAATTTGAGATCAACAGCAACAACAATAACAATAGTAAAACTTGCAGAGAGTGGGAGTTCTACATGCCTTAGTCTTATCTGAGCATGGGCGCCATTACCAACGAGCAGGGTGGGGAATGGGAAGGCTGGCCCAGTCCGTCTGCTTCATTCCCAGCTTCACCAGCAGGCCTGCTAGGTTCTCACACCAAGCACTGTGCTCCAGTCTGGTCTCTACCAATAATAACTGGGATATTTCAGTGCTCAGGTTCACTCTCTGCTTTATTTCTCAGCCTACTGAGTACCGAGGTGGGAAGAGGGGATTCAGATATTGGAGGTCCCTTTAAAAATGCCTGAAGCAGGGGTTTCTGGGTGGCACGGTCGGTTAGGTGTCTGGCTTTTGGTTTTGGCTCAGGTCCTGGTCTCATGGGTCACGGGGTGGAGCCCCACATGGGGCTCTGTGTTCATCATGGAGTCTGCTTGGGACTCTCTCTCCCACTCCCTCTGCCCCTCCCCTGCACTCCAAAGCTCGCTCTTTCTCTCTAAAATAAATCTTCAAAAAATAAAATAAAATAAAATAATGCCCAAAGCAGAACAACCCACTGCTTTTGTGGCATTGTTTTGATTGTAAGTTGAATTCAAATAATGGAATGTATTCTCATTCTGACTTTTTTTTACTGAAAAAGAGGGTAGCCTTTTCCCCCCCTGTGACCCAGGTCATTAAAGGATTTAGAAACGAGGCAGGAAGCCTTGCCTCCCTCCTCCGGCAGCTAAGCTGAGGTCTAGAGCACATGAGCATTACCCACGTTCTCCCTGTCCTTCTCCCTGGAGTGACGAGCCACTCTTGGGGCAAAGTGGCCCCCATTCCTCTCGGAGGACTCTTTCCAGTTGCTTTCTGGCTCTGTCCAGAAATCCTGGCCCTACTATCATGAAACATTTATTTTGGCTAAACAGGGGATTTAGGACTCAGGTTCTGTTGTGTGTGGGAGGTTGAGTCAGCCAGAACTTCTCCCCCATCCTCATTTCCTTTAGTCTTGGATGCCAGTGAGACTTGGAGAAGCCCCCGCCCCTTCATTATTTGCCCCCATCAATTTATATGTAGGGAGCAGGCTCTCCCTTCAGTAAAAGGTATTAAAACCTGCATGGGCATCCTGCCACACTGGGTTCCAAAAATGTATCGAATGGATCCAGGGTGGTTTTGTTTGAGGCCAGGCTGGATGAAGGAACAACAGTCCTAGAGAGGGAATTCACAGAGACTGCTCAGTGAAGTCGGACTTAGCAACAGGGACAACAGTCCTGGGGCAGGGCCGGCCCCCAGCACAGCATTGGCATGAAGGACCATGCCGTCCCCAGCCCAGCTAGTGGGGCCCCCAGATCCCTGGATTTACTACCGTCAGGAGCCCATTGATGGTACTTGGGTGGGTGTAAGGGTGCAGGGTGAGGGCATTAGGCAACAGCATGTGAGTGACTATTTGTTCGTTTGTTCGTTCATTCATTCATTCAACAGATGCTTATCAGGGACCAGAGCTGTCTCCATAGGCCTGGGAGCAGGGGACAGGCAGATGAGATCCATATGCTCATAGAATCATAGGGTTTAGTGTAGGGTGTCAGACAGCAACAAGAAATATATGAGCAGACAACATAATTACAAGATCAGATGGTGATTCTTTTTTTTTTTTTTAAGATTTTATTTATTTATTTCTTTATTAGAGAGTGAGCGAGAGAGAAACAGCATGAGAGGCGAGAGGGTCAGAGGGAGAAGCAGGCTCCCCGCTGAGCCGGGAGCCCGATGTGGGACTCGATCCCAGGACCCTGGGATCATGACCTGAGCTGAAGGCAGTCGCTTAACCAACTGAGCCACCCAGGTGCCCGATCAGACAGTGATTCTTAACGTCAGCACCCCTAGGGAGTGCTTAAACTACTTGGGGAGGGAAATCGTGGCTGGTAGAGAAAGTGGGGTCTCAGAGCCCCAAATCTGGCATAAATATAGATCTGACTTCTCCTGCACCCCGGGACTTGGGGGGGGGGTCCCCATCTATAGGTTTCCGTGGCATTGCATTTGTGTGTTTCTTAGTTCAGATGAATCCTCTTGTGGAAGTCCATTCATTCATTGATTTTTTTTAACCTCTTGCATTTGTTTGACTTTTACTTTTGTCCTCTTTTTCTTTCGCTTTACCTCCTCCCCCTCCCCACCCTCCCCTATCCCTACCCAATTTATACTTTCTGGGAGTCAGTTGGCACTTAATTAAGTCTTTGGAAAATTCCAGCTGAGTCTCGGTTCTCAACATCAGGTGCTAAGAGGTGCCTGGTCTCGCCCTCTTGTTATTCTCGCCGGTGTGGAAGCACCTCTGACTCCAGACCAGGCTGGGTTGGCAAATGTCTCAGCCAGTTGTGGCCCCTGCAGGCTTGCTGCGGGCTGAAGCCGCATGCCTGCTCTGTCCCATGTCCTCCTCGTGTGTGTCTGAGTGGCTATAGTGAGAAAGATACCTGGGGGTGGGCGAGGCGGGGCAGAGGAACCCCATGTCCCCCAGACTCACCACCAGCCCTCCTGGGCTCCCTCCACTGTCACAGGGCTTCATGGGGGAGTCACACGCTGGTGTCCCATCTAGGGCCCTCCTGATGGTTGTCACCCACCAGCCTGCTTCATGCCCCTGTGGGTCCCTGAGTTTGCTGGAGGGTTCTCATGAGCAGGAGTGCTCACCCACTGTCTTGTGCGGCCTGCTCATGTTACAGAGGGGCGTGGAGATGTGCCCCAAGTCCCATAGCACAGAGCCACTGATCAGAGTGGGAAAGGAGGCTTCTGACTTTCCCTCCTTGCTTTTTCTGTGCTTCTGCACTGCTCCCTGCCGCGGAGACTAGCTGCTCCCACAGAGCCTAAGGACACCTGTCAGAGCCCATGTGAAGTGCCCCGGGGGCCCGGTCATCCCCAATTCGTGGCCTTGGTCAAGCTGTCTTTAGAAGATTCTCCTCCACTGGTCAAGGGACCCACTGTCCCTTTTCCCATCACAGCTGCCACCACAGTTCCCGGGTGGTCCCCGACTGGGAGAGCTCTGTCAGCACAGAGATCTCCCCAGTTAAATCCATCATTCTGTGGCCGCAGAGGGAGAAACAGACCCCGAGAATTTCCATCTCAAAGTCGCAGAGCCAGCAAGTAACAGAAGATGCACCAGGCAGCGTTTGAAATCTGAGAAACAAGACGCAGGAGGAGCCTTCTGTCTTTTAGACGGTCCGGCCTTGGCCTTGTCCTCACACCGCGGTGTCTGTTGGGAATGGGGGAAAGCAAAGGGTTCCCGGGACTTGGTGGCTCTCAAAACAAGTGACCCAGAAAAGTCACAGAGATATGCTGCTGAAACTCATCTACAGGACTTGGTGGCTTTTTTGGGGAAGGAGAAGCAATAGTGGGGAGAATGTGTTGAGCCCCACAAACTGCTCATAAAATGTGTTGCCCTCGCAGGAGAAGCTGAAACATTGTTGCTAAGATAACAAAGTCCACTTTGGATTTAAACTGTGTCTTCTTGTAAATGGCTTTGCAACAGCAGGTCCGGGCCCGGGGGCCCCGGCCATAGCCCACAGCCCCATTTACTTCTCCACGAAGTGACTCTTTAACAAGTCACAGGCACGAGCAGAGGAAGGCAAAGCCCAAATCTGGCTACATTTCTTTGGCAGAGTCAGGAGGTAAACAGTCCCCTAATTTATAGCAGCCCATTACTCAACACCTTGGATTCATTGTAACAAACTGCGCGGATGGAAACACAATGCCAGGCCTGCTCTCCCCTCCCCCACCCGCTTCCCGCAGCTGCTTATAATATTCACTTCTAAGCAGATAAAACCCATTAATGTCGCTAGGAGTTGGCTTGTTTTTTAATCAAGATAAATATAGACAACTTCAGGACAATTAAAAAGGTACCGGGCAAAAATGGCTTCAACATATAAAATTTATTAATAGCAGATTGTAAGTGGAGCCGATCTATATTACTATCATATTCTTCAATGACCCACTCTATAAATGCTTGCTTTAGTGTTTTTCTAATGTTGTTAATTTATCTATGGCTGTCACTCCCGGGGCTGTTAACTTTGAACAAATGACTGGTATTAATCACGAAGGGCCATTAGATGCCAAGGCCCGGTGTTAAATCATCTCTGGAGTGGCACGTGTAGGCATCCTTCAAGTAAATTTTAAAAACTGCTCCAGCTTTTGGAGCTTGTCACTACCACTCGGACTTGACCCTTTGGGTGTTGGAAACATGGCGGAACCCGGAACAGGCTGGTGGGGTCAATGTTAACATGGGCAAAGCTTTGGAAAGGGGCATAACGGAGAAAAATGTCTTCGCCTGGTTCTTGTTGACCCACTGGTTTGACACTACAGTGTGAAAGGTGAATTCTTCAGGAAGAAGTCCCCTGATGAAGGGGGAAACGCAGAGGCCAGAGTACCCCCAGATGGCGCAGGCTGTTGCCCCAAGGGAGCGTGAACTCCATGGTCTAAGTAGGGACTTGAAACCCACATTTTTTTTTTTTAAAGGTTTTTATTTATTTATTTGACAGAGAGAGAGAGAGAGATAGCGAGAGCAGGAACACAAGCAGGGGGAGTGGGAGAGGGAGAAGCAGGCTTCCCGCCGAGCAGGGAGCCCGATGTGGGACTCGATCCCAGGACCCTGGGATCATGACCTGAGCCGAAGGCAGACGCTTAACGACTGAGCCACCCAGGCGCCCGAAACCCACATTTTTATAGGTCAGTTCTCAACGTTGAAAATGCTGGCTGGTTTCAGTCTTCAGAAAACAGAACACCTTTCGGATGCGAAAAGCTTGTTAGGGGACAACTGGCCTGACTTATGACCTCTGACATCTCTTGCTTAGAGTTCAGGAAGAATAGCTTTTGACTCCGAGGAAAATTCTTTCGAACTGCTACTTACAGATGTTGTCAAGAAATGTTATGCTGAGCGAAATAAGTCAATCAGAGAAAGACATGTATCATATGACCTCACTGATATGAGGAATTCTTAATCTCAGGAAACAAACTGAGGGTTGCTGGAGTGGTGGAGGGTGGGAGGGATGGGGTGGCTGGGTGACAGACATTGGGGAGGGTATGTGCTATGGTGAGCGCTATGAATTGTGCAAGACTGTTGAATCACAGATCTGTACCTCTGAAACAAATAATACATTATATGTTAAAAAAAAGAAGAAGAAGAAGAAGATAGCAGGAGGGGAAGAATGAAGGGGGGGAATCGGAGGGGGAGACGAACCATGAGAGACGATGGACTCTGAAAAACAAACTGAGGGTTCTAGAGGGGAGGGGGGTGGGAGGATGGGTTAGCCCGGTGATGGGTATTAAAGAGGGCACGTTCTGCATGGAGCACTGGGTGTTATACACAAATAATGAATTGTGGAACACTGCATCAAAAACTAATGATGTAGGGCGCCTGGGTGGCTCAGTCGGTTAAGCGACTGCCTTCGGCTCAGGTCATGATCCCAGGGTCCTGGGATCGAGTCCCGCATCGGGCTCCTTGCTCGGCGGGAAGCCTGCTTCTCCCTCTGACCCTCTCCTCTCTCATGCTGTTTCTCTCTCACTCGCTCTCCAATAAATAAATAAATAAAATCTTAAAAAAAAAACTAATGATGTAATGTATGGTGATTAACATAACATAATAAAAAAAAATGTAGCCATAAAAAAAAAAAAAGAAAGAAATGGCTAAAGCCAGCGAGCTGTCGTAGGTAGGGACCTGGGGTGGGAGATATGTTCTAAGTGTCTGTTCAGATGAATGAATGGGTACAGACTTGGTTGCTCAGCTTCAGGCTCAGAAAACTTATCAGTTTATTCAGGAACTAGGGTAATCCAACTCCACACATACACACGCATGCACCTCTCACACACACGTTCACACACACACGTTCACACACACTAATAAGACATTTGCTGTTGGAGTTCAAGGCTTTTCTCCGCATTACGATTGCAATTTGCTTAACTGCAACTGTGTAAATATCGGTGCCTGGCTATGGCTGGGTTAACTAAATTTGTGTAAGAGCAAATGTAAACACATTCTTCGGTCCGTTATAAAAAATAAATTCTAAGGATGCAATATAAGGCTGTAAAGATACATATGTATATATGTATACACAGCTTTGAACTGCATGGGTCCATGTGTGTATGGATTTTCTTCTGATAAGTACAGTACTATAAATGTATTTTTTCTTTCTTATGATTTTCTTAATAATTTATTTTCTCTGGCTTACTTTATTGTAACAATACAGTCTATAATACATATAACATGTATTATGTATGTAACACAAAATCAGTGTTAATCGACTGTTTATGTTACAGTAAAGCTTCTGATTAACAGTAGGCTATTAGTAGTCAGTTTGAGGGCAGTCAAAAGTATATGTGGATTTTCGACTGCGTGGGGGGTGGGGTCAGTGCTACTAACCCTTATGTTGTTTAAGAGTCAACTGTACAATATACTATCTATCTATATGTATATTTAGAGCCTTGCATTGTCTCCTTGGAATTGATATATTTAAATTTGAATATATTACACATGTAAGTAATTGCCTATATAATGTGATAATATTACATATCTGATTATACATAGCACACATTTGAATATATATGTGTTATATTTCTGTATACATATTTATAGCCTTATATTATTTCCCTAGAATTTATATAAATTATATAAATATGAATATATTACAGACACATATATTTGCCTATATGGAATGTGCAGAAAGAAATTCTGGGAGGAAACATTGGAATAGGTGTGTATGTGTGTGTGTGGGAGGGCAGAAATAGCGTGAATGGAGCAGGGATTTTTTTTAATGTTGTTTTATGTTTTATGTATATATACATATACATAAAATATATCTACATATTTTTATATATATCTATATATTTTTAAGGTTGTTTTATGAAACTTGTAATTGTATTAGCTATTCAAAAAGAATGAAATTTCCATTTTAAATAAAGTATAGCAGTTAACCAAATTCATGACTTACTGTGCATTAGGATCTAGCAGGGTTTGCCCTGCATGTGAGGGTCACCCAGGGAGTTTTTAATGCAGGAGCCATACCCCAAACCATTGGAATCAGAATCTCTGGGGGAGGACCAGGCATCAGTATTTTTTAAAGCTCCTCAAATGATTCCAACATGCACTCAAAGTTGGGAACCACTGAATTAGACCAAGTGTTACAAACAATAAATGTTACTTTTAAAAGACAAAGTTTTTTATCAATAATACTTTAATCAAACCCTGGTTTTTCTCAGGAGCACTAAACAGAAAGCACAGCAGAACTCTTGTTAGAGTATAACTGGGAGTGTACTTAGGCATTCAGAGGGATTTAGCTTCAACAGCCCACAAACTAGTCAGCCTTTCATTCCCTCCTGTATAGTTGGGGGGAAGAAAAACTCACACTACATTCCAAGGCTCAATCCACTCCTTTGACTACAGGGGAAGCTGGTGGTTTTCTGCTCTCTCTACTGCTTGATGCTTTGCATAGCCAGGTCATCAAAGAGCTATGCCTACCATCTACTAGTGTGCTCAATTTTTTTTTTTTTTTTTTGAGTTAGAGTAAGCACACATGAGTGGGGGTGGGGGGAGGGTCCCTGGGAGAGGGAGAGAGAGAATCCTCAGCAGGCTCCACGTTCAACGCAGAGCCCTACACATGGGGCTCGAGCTCACGACCCTGAGATCATGACCTGAGCCAAAATCAAGAGTTGGTTGCCCAACTGACTGAGCTACCCAAGTGCCCCTAGCGTGCTCAACTTCTAAGGAAGATGAAGATAATTGAAGGAACTTGTCATACTTGCACATTCCCTATTTGAACCTTCAGGATTCTGATTCAATAGTTCTGGCTTGGGGTACAGGAATATGAATTTTTAACATGTCCCTGCAGGTGAGTCTGATGAAGTTGGTCCAAGGATCCTGTGTGATTACCAAACACCGTAGTGCCCTGAGTTGGCTTTACTGGCTTTTGAGAGCCGATTGTTACACATTCAGGAGTTTTGCAAACTAGTTGTTAACCTATTGGCATCTTGAAATTAACTACCTTCAATTAGTGAAGGTATTTGCACCGTGGAAATTAACAAAAACTAAGAATCAGAGTGGTTTTTTGTTTGTTTGTTTTTGAGAGAGAGCTAGTGTACGAACATATCAGTGGCCTTAAATCACATTATCTTGGTTTTTGACCTAATTGCCTTTTGACTTCATATTTATTTATTTATTTAATTATTTTTTTTTGAGAGAGAGAGAGTGGGGGGTGGTAGGCAGGGGCAGTGGGAGAGGGGAGAAAAAAATCTTAGGTGGGCTTCATCTCACAACCCTGAGATCATGACCTGAGTGGAAACCAAGAGTTGGATGCTTAACTGACTGAGCCACCCAGGACACCCTAGTTTTATTTTTTTTAACTTTTTATATTAAAATAACTATAGATTCACAGGAAGTTGCAGAAATATTACAGAGAGTCCCTTGAACCCATCAGCCAGCTTCCCTCAGTGGTGACCTCTTTTATAACTGTAATACAATATCAAAATCAGGAGAGGGGCATCTGGGTGGCTCAGTTGGTTAAGGGTCTGCCTTTAGCTCAGGTCATGATCCCAGTGTCCTGGGATCAAGCCCCACGTCAGGCTCCCTGCTTAGTGGGGAGCCTGATTCTCCCTCTGCCTGCTCCTACCCCTTGCTAGTGCTTTCTCTCTCTCCCTCTGAAATAAATAAATAAAATCTTTAATTAAAAAAAACAAAAAAAAATCAATATCAAAATCAGGAGATTCACACTGATACAGTAATGTTACCTAAACTAAAAACCTTATTTCAGTTTTTACCAGTTTTTTTACTGGTTCATTTGTGAGTGTGTGTGTGTGTGTGTGTAGTTTTATGCACTATGATAACATGGATAGTTCGTGAGAGCACCACCATAATCAGGCTATCGAACTATTTAATCACTACAAAGGAACTGCCTCTTGCTACCGCTTTGTATTCACCTCCACCCCCGATCCTATCCCAGTCCTTTGGAAACTGCAAATCTGTTCTTCCTCTTTATAGTTTTGTCCTTTTGAGAACATTATATAAATGGAATAATATAGTATGTAACCTTTTGAGATTAGCTTTTTCCGCTAAACATGATGCCCTTGAGATCCATCTTAACTGTGGCATGTATCAATATTCCTTCCTTTTTACAGCTGAGTAGTATAACTTTGTACAAAGTACCGAAGTTGACTTAACCATCCATCCAGTGAAGGACACTTGTGTTGTTACTACTTTGGGGCTGTGAATCAAGCTGCTATGAACATTCGTGTACAAGGTCTCCTGTGGACGTAAGTTTTCATTTCTCTGGGATAAACATCCAGGAGTGGGATTGCTGGGTCGTAGGGGTTTACTTTGGTAAGACTCTGCCAAATTATTTTCCAAGGGGCTGTACCATTGGACATTCCCACCTGCAGTGTGTGAGAGAACCAGCTTCTCCACATCCTCACCAGCATTTGGTGTCATACTACTTCTCAGTGTAGCTACTCTTGTGTATATGTGGTGGTAGATCATCACGGTTGTAATTTGCGTATCTTTAATGGTTTATGAGGCTGAACATCATCTTTGCTTATTTGCCATCCATATCCCCTCTTTGTTGGAAGGTCTGTTCGTGTCTTTTGCCTATTTTCCAACTGGATTTCTCTTTAAGTGTTGAGTGTCAAGAGCTCTTTATATATTCCAGATACTAGTCTTTTGTTGGATATGTTGTTTGCAAATACTTGCTCCCAGACAATAGCTTGCCATGTCATGCTCTCAGCAGGGTCTTTAAATTTCTTTAAATTTTGATGAAGTCCAATTTACCAAATTTTTCCTTTATGAATTGTGCTTTTGGTATCATGTCTAAGAGCTCTTTGCCTTAGGTTTAGTTTTGCTATATCCTTTGGCATTTCATAAATTGCTACAAGGAGCAGACATTCAGTTACTTAGCACATTTGTTGGAAAAATCCTGTGGCTAGATTGACTGTTTCCTTACTCAGGATCCCCCCTGTGAAATTCCAGCGGATGGAAGATTTTTAGGACACTGCTTCTCAAACTTTCACGTACATACGAGTCATCTGGGATCTTCTCAAAGTGCAGAATCTGATTCAGTAGGTCTGGGATCAGTAAGTCTGGGATCAGCTTGAGATTGTTCATTTCTAACAAGCTTCCCATTGATGCTGATGCTGCTGATCCAAGGACCATGCTTTGAGCAGTAACCTCTTAGAATTCAGCGTCCCTCTGATGCCTGATCATGGGAACGACAGAACAAAACATACCTTCATTTTCACCAGGAAATGAAAGACGTAGATTTGAAGCCTGCGTAACACGCAGGTTGACATATGATGTGTTCTTATTTTTGTGTTCTTATTTTCCTTGGTTCTCACTCCTTACTTTTATTCTTCTACATATTCTTCTACATTTCCTCAAGTCCTTTCCAGAACAAGGTGGACTGTAAACAAAACTAGCTGATGAGGTTTGAAAGGGCCCTGCACCCACAATACATCCCCTGTCTATGTCTCCATTCAGGAAGTATTTTTTCCCCCACTTATGCTTTTGATTATATTTCTCTGTAAATTTGTTTTTAAGTCATTTTGTGCATATGTGAATGCTCTGTTTCTCCCAGCTAGATGATACATTTTTTTTAGGACGGGGACTGTGTCTTTTATTTATTTATTTATTTATTTTTTGCAATCTCCTACTGATCCTAGAGTGCTTGTCTACACATGGGTGGTGCTGGTGGTGGTGGTTGGGGGAGGGAGCGGGGTTGAATGTGCTGTCTAGGAAACACCACGGCCTCCAGCTGATGAACAACACATGCTTCTATTAGTTGATAGGACTTTACTGTGACCAGATGTTCTACAGTTTCCCCAAAGCTCCTTGCTTGGTGTGGTTAGGACTGTGGGCCTGAGATACCAGTCCTCAAGGCGTCTGTGGGCACAAGGGCAGGAGATTAAATTCTAAGCCCTTTGAGGGGGAAATCTTTAACATCTGGAAGGTTCTTGGGGATGTGAAATATTCTCCTTCAAGTCTCTTCCACCAGTAGAGACAGGGGCTGTGGGGGCTAGTGTCACAATCAGAAGGGATCCAGTGGTGGACGTTTTCCTGGATGACAGGGAACTTGGCCCCATAGCCAGCACTGTAGCTGGATGCTCCAAGGGGAAAGGGATACAGCATCTCACAGGCATGAATCTCTGCAGGATGGGGCCGATCTGAGTTAGAGCTGCTCTCCCTAGGGCTGGCAAGCCCACGTGGGCTTCTCAGCTCCACTGAGCCCACTCCCTGGGAGCATGAGCTTGGGATACTTGGTCCAGGAAGGGGCTGTCCCATCCCTAAACTTAGTGCAGAACCTCCCAGGGAGTCTGCACTCCTTAGCCTTTCCTCCCCTCTCACCATACCCACCACCCTGACTTTGGGACTGATACAATGGCTCTCTTACCGCACTCTTTGTCTGTGATCTCACCGACTTCCAGTGCATCTTCCAAAGTGCGGGTGGAGGGATGCATCTGAGGGGTGAATCTGGCCGCGTCAAATGCTCTGAGACCTTCAGCGACTCCATAAAATCCAAACTCCCCATCTTGACTTTCAAGGCCCTGGGGCTCTAAGCCCCCACGGGAGCGCCTGCTTCTGTCACTTTGCCACCCACACGGCATTTCCTCCAGGCACGCTGAGCTACTTGTCTGTGAATGTCCTAAGCCTTCTCTTGTCTTTGTCTTCCCCTAGGCCCTGTCCTTGATCTAGATATCCTTTCTCCCTGACTTCCCAGGTGACTCATTGTTATTTTTAAGCCTACAGCGAAAGCATCTCCTCCTCTAAAAATATTTCCAGGATTCCCCTAGACTAGGCGCACACCTCCGTGCCTCCTCAGCATCGCATGTAAACCTCGATCTTGGCCCCGACCACACCGTCTTTTAATTCTCCATGAACTTCTTGGTCTGTGCGGGTGACCGGACTCCATGCTATATGCACGTGATCCAACTACTGCAGAGAGTTTGTATCTCTCTCAGGTTTAGTTTAGCTATATCCTTTGGCATTTCAAAAATTGCTGTAAGGAACAGACATTCAGTTGCTTAGCACATTTGTGGGAAAAATCCTGTGGCTAGATTGACTGTTTCCTTACTCGGGATCCCCCCTGTGAAATTCCAGCGGAAGGAAGATTTTTAGGACACTGCTTCTCAAACTTTCACGTACATACGAGTCATCTGGGATCTTCTCAAAGTGCAGAATCTGATTCAGTAGGTCTGGGATCAGTAAGTCTGGGATCAGCTTGAGATTGTTCGTTTCTAACAAGCTTCCCATTGATGCTGATGCTGCTGATCCAAGGACCATGCTTTGAGCAGTAACCTCTTAGAATTCAGCGTCCCTCTGATGCCTGATCATGGGAACGACAGATTTTCTTACGCGGGATCCCCCCCATGAAATTCCAGCGGAAGGAACAATAGTAAAATAAGCCGTTGACATTCTGCGTTGCCGGCTGGGTCCACAGTGATTCCAGTGACTCGCTACAAAGAAAGGCCACTGGAAAGAAATTAAGGACAGAGCTTAAGGATTGTCCTCTTCACTTCCAAGGGCGTTAATAGGGGATTCAATAAAAAGACCCTCCCCCTGACGCACCTCTCCAGCGAGCTCTTCCCCACAAGTACCAGTTCCTCGGTTTATGGAGAAAGAGCGCAGCTTTGGTGTGGTGGACATGCTGACATTTTCATAACCTGGGTCTCTGGGTTCCTAGACAGTGGCTACCCTCATGGGGAGGAGCTAACACCACAGAATCCTTCTTTTGAGGACCATGGGGGTGTAAAAAACCAGGGGCTTTCAAGTAAGAGGGAAGGGAGACCATCCTCCAGAGGGATGAGGAATATCTCCCATCACCTCGGTGTTTCTCCAAGAACTTCCCAGAAGTTTCACACAGGAAGAGTTCCAAGTCTATTATTGATAGTAGTACGGTGTGCGTGTGCAGCTCCTTGGCAAGCATGCACATTTAGCTCCGGACTTTTCAATGACCTACAGAGGTTTGAGACTGTGCCAATCAGTTAGGCTTCTGGAAAAACTTGCTTTGAAAAACTACAAGGTCTTACTTCAAACAGTAATGTTTTACATGTTTCCTCCCTTCCCTGGTCACCGTGTTCCAATCATCCAGATGGAGTGGCCAAGACAAAACGTGGACTTTGGTTTCTGTCAGTACCTGAGCACGGTTCCCCCCCCCAACCCCCTTTTTTAAGAGAGAAAACTCCCTCTAATTGCCTAGCTATATCTGTATTCCTTGGCTTCCAGTCATCTGCTTCCCTCTACCTAGTTGGACAGTTCATTAGAGCCAAGGCTGCTGGCTTGCTCCCTGGTTAGCTTGCACTGATGAAAAGTGTTTCATGACCGTTGCCTGAACTCTTAATACTGGACAAGAGCTTTACAACCTAATCCCAGACACCAACTCAATCCAGTACTCTTAATCATGCAGTGCACACATGCCTTAAACCCACTGGGCAGAGCAAATGCGTGATTCCCCATAATCTGCTTCCTCTACTTGCAAAGCCCGATGAATGCTTTTTTGCTAAGCCCAAGAATGCTTCTTGCTGGTTGCATACACGAAATTAAGTGTGGCAGGAAATTCTGACTCAGCCAATCTGGGGGACTGTGGGTCATGGACACTGCATTAAAACAGTCACACCAAAATGTATGACCATATGGATCAACAGTTCTTACCAAGTATGGTGCTTAACAATACCCCTGACACCGTCCTTCATCTGTACGTATCCCTCATTCTATCTCTTTGGAGGGATCAGCTGAGGCTAAGGGATGGTGTGAACTTCAAAACCAGCCCAAGGCTGACAGGTGAGGTGAGCTGAAGATGTCACTCATTCAAGATGGTTTTTCAGGACTTATCAAACTCAAGGTCAAATAACGTCACACATAGCTTCCATCTTTCCTTCACCATGGTTGATCCTGATGAACGCTAATGCTGAGCACAAGTGCTACAGTGAAGAGTGGAGCTTCCCAAACTGTAGTGTGCAGGGGGCTTGTCCAAAAGCAGATTCTGATCCAGGAGGTCTGGACAGGGGCGTGCAGTGCTGCATTTCTGGCAAATTCCCTATGATGTCCATACTTCCGGTCCCTGGACTACACTTGGAGGAACAAGGCTGTAGAGAGCCTGACGGTAATAATCAAGAACCTTGTAACAGAAAGGAAGGACCAAGTTTAAGCCGTAAAAAATACAATTGCTTAGTTGAGTTTTGCCCACCAGGTTGCCATGACTCCAAGTAACTGACTGCAGTTGTTCTCAGAGTTGTTGGGGGCATTATATGCTTTTTCCAAAACGATAATTACCCAAGAAAAATACTCAATTGTCTAAGTCTTTATTTCCTAAACCGTGTACTGATGACCACAAAGGAACTTCGGCTGAGAGAATTTTGAGAAACGCTGATTGCCATCAGCCCTCCTGGAGACTCACTGCACACAGTCACAATAATAAAGGTTCTGACAAGTCCTGCATTAAGAAAAAGACCCGTTTAACTCTCCTCAAACTGTTCCTCAAACTTATTTGGCCATGAACTCTTTTTGTTGTTGTTCTTAAAATGATACTAACTCCCAAAGCAACGGATTTTGGTGGTGGGTGGAAATGCTGCTTTGATTCACGAGGAATTGCCTGACCGTGGTGGGGGAGAACATTTCGATCTCTGCAAGGCAGAATTCCCGCTCTTTCCTAATGTGCCGTGTTCCTCCCTGCCTTCATGTATTTGCCCACACAGTCTTCTCCCCCCGTGAATAGATCTGTTTGCTTCCTTGATGTTACGTGTTGGATTAACTTTGTTGTAGCCTATGTTGTTTGTGCATAGAGATCAGCCAGGCCCTTTGAAAGGTTGCTGAATCATTCATCCAGCAGCATCCTGGCTGGGGATTAATTGGGTGCAGCTGAGGTGCTGCGGGTGTTAAACGCCTTTATTATGATGGGGAAGCTGCCGAGAAGCACTTAAAATTTCCTGGAACCAGGAAGCGCCCTTAAGCTGGAGGCTTTGGGCAGCTTGTTGTAACTAAAAGGAGGGCAACTAGAAAGACAATTTTTAATCCATTTTTCATTAGAAAAACAATATCACTACAGAATTAATGGGCTTCTGTTTAAAATAGTTGTAATTAGAGGATGAGGGAATGGGTTATCAGAAGATGATCACAAGTCAAATAAGAGCTAAAATACTCCTCTGTACCTAGGCTGCTGGGGCTTTTTTCTTTGCTTTATATTGATTTGTATTTATGTTACGGGAAATACAATGTTTACTTAATTTTGGAAGTATAATGCATATTGCCATTCCTTCCTAAAATTTTACTAACTGCCAGGGAGCGAACCTTTCTGTAGTGATTTTATTACCCTGAGAAAATGCATATGCCCCCTGGTGGTGGGGACTGATGCAGGGGCAAGACACCTCACCTAATTGCCTCTCCTCCGTACCTTTCTGCATCTTACCCATTCCTCGGAGCCCCCCTCAAGTCCTGACCTCTGTAGGGAAGTCTCCAGGACAACCCCTGGCTCTCTCCCTCCAGGGATCTCGCAGTTAAACAGCCTCTACCCCACAGGTGAACACCTCTTTCAAAACACGTCCCATTTGTTAGTCTCGCTTGGTTGTCCAGAAGCTCCTCCTGGGACCGAGCTTATCCTTTTATTATTATTTTTTAAACTGCACAAATCAAACCATGGACATTTTCTTTTCTCTCCCTCCCCCAGAATAGTTTTGATGTTCATTTTCACGTACAGGGGATCATGCCATATAGATTGTTCTTTATTCTGTATCCCACTCTGCAATATATCTTACAGGCAAATGCACGCTAGTCATAGAGATGTGATAAAAATAAAGATTTTATTTATTTGAGACAGAGAGTGAGAGAGAGAGAAAGAGCCCACAAACAGGGGAGGGAGGGAGAGGGAGAAGCAGACTCCCCGCTGAGCAGGGAGGCCTGAGCAAGGAGCTGGACTCAGGGCTCAATCCCAGGACCCCGGGATCAGGGCCCGAGACAAAGGCAGATGCTTAACCGACTGAGCCACTGAGGTACTTGGAGATTCTTTCTTCTTAACCAGCACATAGATTCCATTGTATGGAGGTCCTTTAAAAAAATTTTTTTTTCCCTATTGAATGACACTTAAGTTCTTTATGAATTCTGTCTTTTGCTTCTTGTGTACTCCCCCCAGAGCTAACGCCTTCCATGCTACTGCAACAGGTGGGCTGGTTCCTTCCCAGAAAGGTTTGGTCTTTGGTCATGGCCAAATAACGGGTGATGCTAGCTAGCGGCCGTGTGGGGCCACACGTGTTAGATGATGTTGGTGACGGAGAGGATTCCTGGAGAAACCGTTCTGGATGTTCTGGGGGGTTGGGCCGTGTGGATGAAAAGCCTGGGGTCCCACCTGGAGAGGAGGAAGAGAAGCAAAGTCAATGACCGTGATCCTTCAGGACCTCACGTGGTCTCGTGATGCGGAGTCACAAAAAGATTTTCAGAATACCTCCTCGGCTTTCTGAGACGAGAGGAAAGGATGGGCTGCTAGATCAGGGCTGGGGGTCCAGGGGCGTGCTCTGTGCCTGGAGTGAACCAATACAAGAAAGATGGAGAGAGCTTCGGATGTTCAGCCGTTCAAGAGGGCTGAATTGGAAGGAAATGATGCCAGGGTGCCTTCCAAATTATTTACCTTGTTGATAATTTCTCCCTTTTACCAACAAAATAGTAACGTGTAGCTGTGCGCTTTCCTGTGTAAACTTTAAAAAGTTTGGTGGTGGGATGAACAACAGATTCTCCTGAAACTAGGAGTTTCAGAATTATGCCTGGCACTTCACAAGGCACCCATTCATATAAATCGGCTAGATTGTATTTTCTCACACACACACACACACACACACACACACACACACACCCCAGCCCACAGCTTGTTGCTACATGTGATTTTTAAACAAGCTCTTGAGACGATAATCTTCGGGTGCTGCCAAGCTGGTTTCCTTCCTGTTGGCATAAAATGCCCCAAAGTTACTTCCTGTCATTCTTGACTGTCTTCCTATTTACTGATAACTTCTCAGTGCACAGCCTAGAGTGAAACAGAAATACAGGGAGTATATTTCAAATAATGGGATTTTCCTGTACATGCTTCTGGGATAATGGCCTCAACTATGCCCCTGGGAACAAATTAACGGCAAAGGTTTGCATCAGTGACTTGGATTTCCTGCTGAATTTGCTTTGAAAGAGCAAATACGTGTGGAATGAAGCTGCTTTGTAGGTTTCCTCTTTATACAAGTCCTGCCTTCTGCCTTAATCACCTGGATTGACTCTCTAAAAGCACAAATGGATGTAGTTCACTGAAGAGCATTTCGGAAACATGTGCTTTTCCTGTGATGATGTGTAATTAATCACCTCCAGGCAAGGCAAACAAGTCAAGGTGGCTTTTAAAGCCTCTGTCAGTCTTTCTTCTTCTCTTCCTGTCTTGTTCCTGTCAGAAGACTCTGTGCTCGCCTCTGATTTTTCTCTGCTTCAAGCCTAATGTGATCACAGAAGTTTCATCAGAGGCTGCTTTGAACCCCCATTCCCTCCTCCAGATGCAAAGGCCAAGTCTACGTGACAACGGACCCTGGGATGAGAAAAGGCAGCTGTGTGAATCCACACGCACATGAGTCTCGGCAACACGCTTCTTCCCTTCCCCTTCTCTCTGTGCCCAAGCATGAATCCCTTTAAGCCCAATCGTTGGTCTCACACTACCTGGTGGCGACACCTTCTGCCAGGGAACGTTCCACTCTTGGCCATGCATAATGGGAGAGGGATTCTCAGAACACACCTGCAGCTGAAGCCCCATTTATCAGGCCCAGAAACATTCTGTTCTCTGATGAGACAACTCAAAACAATAATGCGCAGATTGGGAAGATTTAGGGGGAGGACGGAGGTGGGTGCACCTGTGTTCACCCATAAGTCACTGTCTGGCATTGACATCCCAGAAGTAAGTGCCTTGCTCTAAGTAGCTGCTAGGGATTGAATGGTACCCTCCCCAAAAGACGCTGGAGTCCTAACCTGACGTATCTGTGAATGTGACCTTGTTTGGAAAGAGCATCTTTGCCGATGATAAGCTTATGATGAGATCATTAGGGTGGGCCTGATTCAATATGGCTGGCATCCTTACGAAAAGAAGAAATTGGGCCACAGAGACAGGCATCCACCCAGGGAGAAGGCCAAGTAGGATGAAGGCAGAGGTCGGCGGGATGCTTTTACAATCCAAGGAACAACAAGTATTGCTAGAAAACCCCCAGAAGCTCGGAGAGAGGCATGGACCAGGTCCTGCCTCCCAGCTCCCAGTAGGAACAGACCCTGCCTACCCCATGAACGTGGACATCTAGCCTCTGGAGTTTGGAGACCTTAGATTTCTGTTGTTCCAAGCCACTCAATTTGTGGCCCTCAGAAACTATTATAGTTATTTTTCGAGAAGTAGCCAAAGATTGAGCAATGTAGAGTATATGGGTATGCTCAGACCGTCATAACCGCATACCACCCGATGGCTTAAACCTCAGAATATCATTTTCTCACAGTTCTGGAGAAGTCCAAGATCAAAGGGTGGCAGAACTGGTTTCCTCCAAGGTCCAGTCTCCTTGTTTGCACGGTCTTGCTGCCTCTTCACATGGCCGGCCCTCTCCCTGTGTGCCCCTGGTGTCTCTTCCCCTTCTTAAGGGACACCCATCGTCACTGGATTGGAGCCCACTCTGACGGCCTCATTTTAACACGTCACCTCTTTAATGATCATATTTCCCAATACAGTCACATTCTGGGGTGCTGGGAGTTGGGACTCCAACGTGTGGATTTGGGGGGACCTAAGTCAGCCTATGACACGGAGGACAGGGGCCATCTGAAGCAGCTAGGGGTGGAGGGCCAGGGCCTTTGAGGACACAGGCCACCTATCGGACCAAGCATGCCAAATGATTCCTGAGGACTGACGCGTCGGGTATACTGTGCTGAGTCAGTATCAGGGATCCAGATAGCTTGTCTCATCGTAGCCTCACATTAACGAACCTAGACTTGCTCAGGCTTCGGTTTTTTTCTGGGTTTGGCATAGCAGCTCTGGACAGCCTCAGGATGACCTGCTGACATTGCCCCAGGCTGAGCCAAAGCGCTCCGAGGCCCAGGCTTCCTGCTCTGCTTGCCCCAACCGGTCAAGATCATTACCTGGGCAGAAGCTGGGACTAGGGTGCTGCTTTGGGTCCTGTGCCTGCTCTGTCCGATCCATCCTGCCTGAGGGAGGCTGAAGACCCAGATGGGGGCGGGGAAGGAAGACAGATAGAGGAAGAGGGAGGGGGAAAGAGAACCAGAGAGAGCGAGGAGCCTCTAGGGCCTTCGGAGAACCTGCCCAGTACTGATTCTGAGGCCATGCCTTGCAGGCCCACCTGTGTGTGCCTCTTCTTGGCGGCTTTAAAGAACAGATTGAGCTCATGCTTGCAAAGCTAATGAGGCTTCTGGCGGTCGAGGTGCATGTTCAAGAGGAGTCAGAGAGCGGTGTTTGGGATTTGCTGTCCTGGATGCACCAAAGGGCAGCACTGGTTGCTTGGCCAGAGGTGAAGGAACGAAACAAGGCAAACGGAGCCGTCCCTGCCTCCCCAAACTATCTCTCTCCTCTGCGTCACTGTTTGATTTGGGACCTATAATAGGATAATGGAAACTAAAAGCATTTTTTTTTTCCTGGTAAGATCTAAACAGTAGCAGCCGTAATATATTATTCCAGAGCACAAATGCTAAGTGAAGAGAAAGGGGAAATGATGTATTTTTAAAGAGCTCTTATTTGGTTCTAACTTAAAAGCAACAGTGTAAATTTCTTTCAAGTAATGTTGCCTTAATTATTCATTTTCCTTGGCACTAGTTAAAAAGCCAAGTAATGACTTCTGTCTCTTTATATTTAGTCTATTATTGTTTGAAAAAGGCCAGAGGAAGGCCAGAGCAGTGCAAAAATGATATTTGCTTTTTTTTTTTTTTTTATTACCAACAGGCAGTGTAAAGGGTAATATAATCACCAGCAGCTGAGAGACAATGACATTTTTATAGACCTTCTGGCAACACTGGAGTGTGAAAGAGCCTGACAGGTATTTGGCTTTCCAGGCTGTTCTTTCAACTGCATTTCCCATCAGACTCACTGCTGGGCGGGCAGCTCGAGGCGAACCCCATGTCTCCCTCCAGATAGCCTTGTAGGAGCCTGACCAGCAGCTGTCTGTTTAAATTTCGTGGTTTTATAAATGGGAACCAAGGACGAATGCCTCCAGGACCGCCGTTTGCACAGTCCTGCAGGACACTGGTCCTCGTCCGTGGGACTTCAGTTGGATTCTCATATTCCTGGCAGACTTCAAAAGCTGGAGAACATTACCATTGCGCACTGGGACATGGATGGCTCATTATAATTTGGAACGCTTGCTCTTTAAATGTGGTCTGTCTGTGGGGTCATCTGAAAACCTGTTTGTGCGTGAGAACCCATGTTGCTCCTTCTTTACTGAGGAGGAATTTGTGTGAGGCTACTTTCTCCTCACCCCGCAATCTGGGGAAGATCCTGCTTTATGGGATCTTTCCAGGCTGTGCGATTTGAGACCTAAGTGGACAATCCAGGCATTTAGAACTCTTCAGCTTGGACAGAAAAACAAGGATCAGATTTGCACTGTGAAATCAGGCAGTTCAGATGTAGGACAACTGACGTGGGCGCCCGTTTTCCTTTTGCTCTTTTGACCTGGGGAGAGTGTCAGGGTGCCCCTTCCACCTTCAGAGAAACCAAACATTTTATTCTGCTGTTCCTGGTGGGCTATGGAGTCTTAATATTCTTGTGTAAATTATCAAAGATGTCTTGCTTTGCCTGTGACCACAGAACACGAGGGACCAAAAGTTGACAGGTGAAGCCAGGGCATGAAAAGATACAGCAGCAATAAACACATGAGCTAAAATTAAGAATATAGACTTTCATAAAGGTGGCCCATTTATTACAGGGACTTTTTTCTTCTTTTTCATTTTGTTCTGTCTCCTTAAGCCATTGGTTGGATTCTCTGGGAATTCAAAGTCGGGGCTCTTGTGCCTTTGGTGAAATCAATCCCTCTTTGGGATTCTGTGGGGAATGAGAAAGCATGTTGCTTTATCTTGTCATAAGTATTCAGGAAGGATTTCCTACCCATTTCCCTTCCTACAATAGTGATGGTCTCTCTTTTTTTTTTTTTTTAATTATTATCATTTAAACATTTTTAAAATTTTTAAAATATTTTATTTATTTATTTGAGAGAGAACGAGCCAGAGAGAGCACAAGCAGGGTGAGGGGCAGAGGGAGAAGCAATCTCCCCGTTGAGCAGGGAGCCTGAGGCAGGACTCGATCCCAGGACCCCGGGATCATGACCTGAGCCGAAAGCAGACATTTAACCGACTGAGCCACCCAGGCGCCTATGATGGTCCCTCTTGAAGCCAGACATGAAAATCTCATCTGAACGGAAGCTGAAGTCCAGTGGGTTCGTCCCGTGTCCTCAATGAATTCTGCCCAATGAAGCCACCTTGGTTAGCGCAGTTGGATAAAATTTCTACCTACTCTTCCCAGAATCAAGTTTCTGAAATAGAAATGCTTAGATCAGAATAGTGTCTTGAATCCACCCTCCTTATTATACAGATGAAAAGAAATCTGAAGCCTAGGGTGGTTTAGCGACTCGCACGATGGGGCTGAGATAATCAGGGGGCGGAACCGGAAGTGACACGAGGTGCCCACCTAGTGGTCCCACACTGTTTCTCAATCCTCCTGCCCCCACCCACTTCCTTAAAGTCAAAGTGTCTGTAGGTGGCTTCACTTCCAGCCCCCTCACTTCAGTTTCACTGCCTTTAATGTATATTTTGATCTCGCATGGGGCAAGGATGCTAGAGATGATAAAAGAATTTAGTTCTAATGATCGCTGCTGAAAAAAAAATCACAAGCGCCAAAAATGCTTGATCCTTTCAACTATGATTGCAAATTAACTCTGGGACACGGTTTGGTTTTTAACTTTGGCAAAAAATGGCCAATGGAATTATTTGTTTTTCTCTCGAGATACTTACCTTGTGCAAAACAAGAAGTTTTGACCTGTCCAAGAGGCAATTTATCATCCTTGCTCATTGTCATACCTTCTCCAGCTTCCTGGGAACTGAACACATGCGCATTTAGAAAGAAGTGTCCTTGAGAGAGATACCTGGGGTATCACAGTCGCTGATTTCAAACGGCATTACAAAGCTGTAGTAATTAAAACAGTATGGTACAATGGAGTATTATTCAGCTATAAAACAGAACGAGATCTTGCCATTTACAACATGCAAGGATCTTGAGGGCTTTATGCTAAGTGAAATAAGACAGGGGGAGAACACAAATACCATAGGATCTCACTTCTCTGCGGAATCTAAAACAAACCAAGACAGGGGTGCCTGGGTGGCTCAGATGGTTAAGCGTCTGCCTTCAGCTCAGGTCATGATCCCAGGGTCCTGGGATCGAGCCCCACATTCGGGCTCCTGGCTCAGCGGGGAGCCTGCTTCTGCCTCTCCCTCTGCCTCTCCCCCTGCTCGTGCTCTTTCTGTCTGTATCTCTGTGTCTCAGATGAATAAATAAAATTAAAAAATAAATAAATAAAACAAACCAAAACAAAGACCAAACTCGTAGATATAGAGGAGAGATTGGTGGTTGCCAGAGGCAGGGGTTTGGGGAGTAAGAGAAATGAGTGTGTGTGGTCAAAGGTACAGACTTCCAACTATAAAATCATGGAGACGTAACATACAGCATGGGGACGATCGTTAATGATACTGTGTCGTATATTTGAAAGTTGCTAAGAGAGTAGATCTTAAAAGTTCTCATCACAAGAAAAAAATTGTTTAACTATGTGTGGTAACAGATGTTGATCAGATTTATTGTGGGAATCATTTCACAATATGTACAAATATCAAATCATTGTGTTTTACACCTGATACCAATATAATGTTGTCAGTTAGATCTCAAAAAATAAATAAAAGAAAGAGGTATCTTCCTGGATATGTGTAAGTATGTCCACATATATGGAATCTATTGTTTAATCATTTGGAGGCCGGGCCACTCCCCCTCCCCACGACCTGGGCATCAGCTCTAACACTGTGTTGCCCTTCAGGCTTGCTATGGCCACCAGATAAAATACGGGAGACCAGCAAACTTTCAATTTTAGATAAGCAATGAATACTTTTGAAGTATAAGTGTATGTGACATTTGGGACATTTATACCAAAAAAAATAGTCATTGCCTTTCTGAAAGCCAAATGTAACGGAACACCCTGCATTTTTATTTGATTTTATTTGAATCAGAACCTAGGTCTGAGCGTGGTAACAGCATCCCCCCCGCCCACCCCCCCCCACCCGTTGCTGGCGTCTAAGTGCTTCTCCAGTCCCCTCTGGTTCCCTGAAATGTGCCCACAGTTCTGTGAGCGTTCCCTCCATGGACAGTGCTATAATCTTGGCTAGATTCTGTTTCATTCTGGAACCCTGACTGGGCCTGTTTCCTTCTGGGACCCATTGCCCATACATAGCCCGCCAACGTTAGGACTGGGCAAACGGCTGCTCTCGGGGCTACAGGTCCTAAGATAAACCAAAACTTTCAGGCAACCTCTGAGTGAGCGAATAAGCCTTCTGGAATCAAGATGAGTCTGGGCGAGGGGAGGATTGAGCAGAGGGAAAGCACACTGGGCTGCCATCTCAGCCAAACTCCGGGACTGAATCGCTCGCTGTACTTTGTCCCTCGGGCCAGAGTCTTAACTTTTCAGCCCTTTTCTATTCTAGGCAGCCAGGAGAGCTAAAGCGTGTCTTTTCTTCATTCATTCAACAAACGTGGATAGAACCCTGCTATGGGCCAGGCTCTGGCCAAGACGCTGTTCTTTTCGATCTACTCTGTTCCTACTTTTGTATTTGTCACTTTTGATACATTTCCAGGGACAGTCACAGCCTATGCAGTGTTGAGCCAGTTCCTCCTGGCTGAGTCTAGGGATCACGGCATACTTTTCCTCTCACCAAATAGGTGGTTGCAAAACTACTAGATTCTGACAGCTTGTGACAAGTTCTGTTTGTTGCCCGAAAATTGAGAGGAAATTCTATCCTGCCAACCACTCCCTTGGGTTTTTGCTGGGTGAGGGTATGGTGATGATTCCCATTTAAAATGATGCTCAACAAAGGGCTTTGTCCCAAATGCAGGAAGCTGTGTAGGTCAGCAAATCCTGCAAGAAGAAATGGGGAACAAGTACGACCCATGTCCGAGATTTGCTCTGGCTTAATTCCCCCAACAGCATATTCAAATATGCATAGAGTTTGGAAGTAAAATCATCTTTTTTGGCCACTAAATTCATCAAGCTTGGAAGCTTTCCAAAGCAGGGGATATATTTCCAATATTTCTGTATCCTCAGGACCCAACACAGTGGCTGGCACAAAGGATGTATCTTGAATTAATGTGAGTAGCTTGTATTAGCAGGGAAGTAGGCTTTGCAAAAATCAGTGAATTCCCAGATGGCTGAGTTTGGCGCATAAGTGCCAAGTTTTAACTTGAACCTTGTTTTCACCTTTTTTTTTTTTTTTTTAAGATTTTTATTTATTTATTTGAGAGAGAAAGGGAGAAAGTGAGAGGGTGCACAGGAATGGGGGGAAGGGCAGAAGGAGAGGGAGAAGCAGACTCCCCACTGAGCAGGGGGAGCCCGATGCGGGGCTCGATCCCAGGACCCTGAGATCATGACCTGAGCCGAAGGCAGATGCTTAACCGACTGAGCCACCCAGGTGCCCCTATTTTTACATTTTAAATCAATTTCATTGAGGTATAATTTACACGCAATAAAATGCACCCTTTCAGTGTAGAGCCTGATGAATTGGCAAATGTATACATCCATGTCACCCCCTTCCTAATCAAGATGTTGTAGGTTCACAGGGTTCTTGTCTCACACAATCCAAGAATGAATCTCGTGGCCACAAAAGAGTGAAGTGAAGTAAAAGTTTATTAAGTGAAGGTGAGAGCAGAAAGGAAAGAAAAAGCTCTCTAGCATGAGAGGGGTCCAGAATGGGTTGCCCCTGAGGGATTTTAGGGCTGGTCTTTTATTGAGAACTGACCAGGAAGCCTGTGGCCTTGAGATTCTTGTGCCATCTTGGTTTAAGCAAGGACTATTGATAACACCCTTAATGACTTACTTCTTTGAGGTTTGGTCATTTTCTGTGATTACAGTGTAGCCACCAAAGAAAAATACTCCCTAACATCCGAGGCCAGGTGGTCTGGCCTATTCCCTTATCTCTTGTTCACTCTGGCTTAGTGCTTCTACCTGCCAGGAATAGTTTCAGAGCCTAGTCAGGGGCTCCCAACGTCTCCCTTCCTATACCTTAACCCCTTCCTTACTCAAAGATATAGACCATCTCCACCACCCCCAGAATTCCTTTGTGCCCCTTTATAGTCCACTCTCCCCACATGATCAATTTGGATGGGAGGTTGTCTAAAACACGCTCCCTCTGCTTCATTTCAACAAGGATACTGAACCACCCAAAGGCTTCATTATGAACATCAGTTCTTGTGGTATCTTCAGAAGTGGGTGAAAGGATTAAAATATTTTGCATCTTGGGTACCTGGGGGGCTCTGTGGGTTGAGTGCCTGACTCTTGATTTTGTCTCAGGTCATGATCTCAGGGCTGTGGGATCAAGCTCCATGTCGGGAGCAGGGAGTCTGCTTGAGATTCTCTCTCTCCCTCTGCCTCTGCCCCTCTCCCACTGTCTCTCAAATAAATACATACATAAATAAAATCTTTTAAAAATATTTTACCTCTTTCCTAAATGAGCCTGAGGGGCTTTGGCTTGGAAGATTCTGTTTGCCTTTGCAAAAATTTTACATCTCTTCTCTAATCAATACCTGTTACTTTTACCACATGTGTCATTTTTTTTTTTTTTTAAATCCGTGTTCCTGTTTCTAGCAGCATGCCTGCCCATGTCCTCATTGGCCTCCTCAAATCCGTGGTGGGTTGTAAAACTGAATAATCCATCTTATCAGAATTGCTTTAAAACAGGAGCAAATAGGGTGTTCTTATGAATAAATGTGTCCAGATTTAGTGTTCAGACTTGGTGGGATGTCTCTGTTCAACTGTCTTTTTATCTTTTCTGCTCTCAGCTTTGGATATCTGAAGCCTGATGTCCTCAGCCCCACGTTGACCCACGAGAGGAAGCAAATTAATGGGATTTTAGATCATCTCAGATGCTTTATCCAGAAGGTAAATGATACGGTTTTTGTCTGAGATGCAAGCTTATTCGCTGGAGGGGAGGTGGGTGGGGGGATGGGGTAACTGGGTGATGGAAACAAACTGAGGGTTGCTGGAGGGGAAGTGGGTGGGGGATGGGGTAGCTGGGTGATGGGCATTAAGGAGGGCACGTGATGTAATGAGCACTGAGTGTCCTATGCAACTGATGGATCACTGAACTCTACCTCTGAAACTAATAATACACTGTATGTTAATTAATTGATTTTAAATTAAAAAAAAAAAAAGCGAGTTTACCTTGGAGGTGATTCCGGGAAGCACCACTAGGGGTCAGTGGAAGTTGGACAACACAGGAAAGGGAAGGTGTCCTCCTGAGCCGGTGACTTCAACAGGCAACTGGGGATCGCAGAGCAGAGTGCACTTGGCACCTGACAGATGAGGAAGCGGCAGCTTTTCTCACTGACGTCCACGCCCATGGCCATTGATGACTGGTCGAGGGCTGCCCGCATAGCCTGCCCAGTGCACGGGCCAGATGACAAAAAGCACAGTGCCAGAGAAAGCCAGATGTTGCAGGAACTTGAAGTAAGAAGCCATGGAGCTGACTCAGAAAGGTGAATGCCCGCAGAAGGGCTATGGGCTGGGCACCAAGAGCATCTGCTATACCTGACACATAGTTCTCCTTCCCCAGTCCTACCAGGCAGCTCTCAACAGGAGGGTACTGAGTCTGGCTTGTCAGTTTTTATTTATTTATTTGAGGGGAGGCAGGGCGGGGCAGAGGGAGAGGGAGAAGCAGACTCCGTGCTAAGCAGGGAGCCCAACGTGGGGCTCAGTCCCAGGACCCTGGGATCATGACCTGAGCCGAAGGCAGATGCTTAACGGACTGAGCCACCCAGGTGCCCCATAATTGAATGCCATTTTGATTTCCCTTCCTTGCTGATAGGCTCCTTGAATTTGCTAGCTCTGTCCCTGGGTTGGGCTCATTAGGACACAACACGCTCTTCAGGTGTGTGGACAGAGAGCAAGTTATCTACAGGTAATTCCCATAATAAAGAGACGGTCATTTGGAGGTGGAAGTCTTTCATATAATTCATTCTTGGGCAGAATCATCTTTCTTTCCCTTTCAACCCCAAACATTTCCCTGTCTGTTGTGGAGGTCTGGAAGTACCTCAAACTGCTTTAAGAACCTCTTAGGACCCAATGTTGTCAATGCGTGCTCTCCCCTAGTAAACCTCCCCCAAGGGGGCCCATTCTCCGGTTTCATCTTGGAGGCAAAGGTCCAGCTGTTAACGCCAACCTCCCTATTGAGAGTGGGAGGGCAAGAGGGATAGGAGAGTCCTAATAACGATAGCTTTTTAAAATGGATTTTGTAAGTAAAATATCCCATGACTTCCTGGGGAATCACTCCTCTTGTTGTATTTGTTGTGTTGGGGAAAACCTGGCACTTTGGAGTTCTTCATCAATTGTTACACTTTCCTTTTACCAAGAATTTATGATTTCCTTTTTTTTGTTTTTTGTTTTTTTTTAAAGATTTTATTTATTTATTTGAGAGAGAGAGAGAGCAAGCATGAGCAGGGGAGGGGGGCAGAAGGAGAAGCCGACTCCCCACTGAGGAGGGAGCCCAATGCAGGACTTGATCCCAGGACCCTCAGATCATGACCTAAGCTGAAAGCAAACACTTAACCGACTGAGCCACCCAGGCGCCCAAGAATTTACAATTTCTGTTGTGTTATTGATATACTTTCTTGTTTTTCAGGGGTTTAGGGCTATCATGATTTCAAATATTTAGAGATCTTCCTCCACTTACATTGGGATTACATCCAGATAAACCCATCATAAATTGAAAATACTGTCATTTGAGGGGCATCTGGATGGCTCAGTCTGTTAAGCTTCTGACTCTTGGTTTTGGGTTGGGTCGTGATTGATCTCAGGGTGGTGAGATCGAGCCCCACATCAGGCTCCATGCTCAGCGCAGAGTCTGCTGGAGATACTCTCTCTCCCTCTCCATCTGCCCCTCCCCTGGCCCGCATGCACACACATGCTCTCTCTTTAAATAAATAAATAAAATCTTTTTTTTTTTAAAGAAAATATCGTCAGTCAAAAATGCACTTAATACACCAGACCCCAAACATCATGGCTTAGCCTAGCCTACCTTAAATGTGTTCAGAGTATTTACATTACCCTCCAGTTGGGCAAAATCATCTAACACAAAGCCTATTTTATAATAAAGAGTTGAATATCTCATATAATTTGTTGAATACTGTACTGACAATGAAAAAAAATGTTGTATTGGAGCAGATTAGTTAGACATGTATCAGTTGTTTACCGTCATGGTCACATGGCTGACTGGGTGTGTGTCTCGCTGGACCTGCCCACCATCACGAGAGAGGATTGACCACATACTGCTCGCCTGGGAGAAGATCCAGATTCAAAATTCGAAGTATGATTTCTACAGAATGTGTATTCCCTTTGCACCTTGTAAAGTCGAAATGTCAGTAAGTTGAGCCATAAGCCAGGGACCAGTTGTATATTCAAATTACATATATATTACATGTATAATATATATGATTTCAAATTATATACATTTATAACTTATATATAATTTAATTGTATATAATATATAATTCAAATATATATATTTCAAACCCATATATAATTTTAACAGGATATTCAAAAGGGGGTACATATACAGGTGTTTGTTCAATCTTTTTTTTTTAAGGATTTTATTTATTTATTTGACAGAGACACAGTGAGAGAGGGAATACAAGCAGGGGGAGTGGGAGAGGGAGAAGCAGGCTTCCCGCGGAGCAGGGAGCCCGATGCGGGGCTCGATCCCAGGACCCTGAGATCATGACCTGAGCTGAAGGCAGACGCTAAACGACTGAGACGCCCAGGCGCCCCTCAATCTGTCCTTTGAACCAAAATCTTATTTTATTGTTTAATGATATACTCCATACTGTTTATTATTATGATGATATTAAAAGCAGTAAGAAGAATCTCTATGCACTGACATGATAAGATAAATATAAAATAAAATCTGTCGGGGCGCCTGGGTGGCTCAGTCGATTAAGCAGCTGCCTCCGGCTTCGGTCGTGATCCCAGAGTTCTGGGATTGGGCTCCCTGCTCAGTGGGGAGTCTGCTTCTCCCTCTCCCTCTGCCCCTCCTCCTCCTGCTTGTGTGTGTGTGTGCTCTCTCTCAAATAAATAGATGTCTTAAAAAAAAGAAAAAAAAATCTGTCAATAAAAGGAGTTACAGAATAGTAGGTTTGTAGTAAAGAATTAACAACCTCTCTTTCTCTCCCCTCCACCCCTTCCTTGTCTCCTCTCCTCCCTCTCCCTTGGTTTAGGAAAGGTCTGGAGAAAGCACACCAAATATCTAATAGTGTTGTGGTGAACTGAATTGTCTTCCACACCCCCTGCCCCACCATTCATATGTTGAAACTTTAACCCTTAATAGGATAGTATGTGGAGTGGGACATTTGGGAAGTGATTAGGGTTAGAGAAGGTCATGAAGATGGGGTCCTCATGATGGGATAAGTGCCCTTATAACAAGAGACACCAGAGAGCTTGCTTGGTCACTCTGTCCAGGCCATGTGAGTACACGGCAAAAAAATGGCCTTGTACAAGCCAGGAAGGGGGCTCTCCCCAGAACCCAACCACGTGGCGCCTTAATCTTGGACTTTTAGCCTCCAAAACTGTAGAAGGGCTGAAGAGGAGACTTAAGTCCCAGCCCTCTGGATACTGGGCAGTGTTTGCAGTAACAGAAATTGGGCGGGGGGCGGGGGGGGGGAAGGCGAATAGTCAGGTGGCCCGGAGCTGAAGTAGGGGAAACCATCTGTCTCAGCCTGCTGGGAATAGATCTTTGGAGGATCGTGTCTCAAGGGTCAGATGAGTGAGAGATGAGAGATACAGGAAAGTGTGCGGGGGCCGGCGCCCTCAGGTAGTCAGACACATGCAATGACAGACCCATGGAATAGTGGGGCAAGAAATGGCTATGGCTACCTTCCCTCATGTCCCATCCACTTCTGCCCACTTCCTGGCTGTCCCCACCCAATCACTGAGATGTATTCTCCAGTGAGTAGAGTTAAACCACATTAAAAAGCTGTACCTGTGAGTGTTTTCTGGCACTCTCCTCTCCACATATTTCTAAAGCTTCTTCTCCCAGTAGCTGAGTCCATGCGGCTGTGTAGGTAAGGGGATTCAGAGGGATTCATGGCCATTGGAAGATAGGCAGAATTTCGTCCTGTGTTCCTGGAACAAGCATATGAAGGTGCTGTAATACACCTCTCCTTCTTCTCCCACATAGAAGCTAAGTTCAGCTAGGGAGACTGCAAACCCCACTTTGGTCTTGAGGGCTCCTAGCGAATGACCAAGATGGCTTCCACCAGATGGCCTTAAGTAAGGAGTAACTGAGCTGGATGAATTATTATTATTATTACTGATGTCATTTCCATTTAGCTATTCTTTCTTCATTCTTGATCCCCTGCTATAATACTATCTAGTATTGAAATGCTACCATAACCCTAAAAAAAAGCCTGGGAATTTGATAGCTTGTGGGAAGGAATGAGACTATTGCTTAAATGTCCTAAGGTTTAAATGTATTAATATAAATCTGATAATAATGCTTGTTCTGCATTTCAGATATTCCCGAGAGTGCTTGGGAAAAAAAGAAAACTAATTTATATTCTATGTACTAATTACTTCAGAAGTTGATGGAACATTGAGCTGACATGGGTGTTCCATTACTTTTGGTATGAATATTTAAAAAAAAAAGATTATTCACTTTTATGTGCCTCACAAAAATGCAGGAATTGAAGCACATTGAGTCTAAGGATTTTTATTGATTGATTGATGTACACCTACTTATAAAACATTAAAGGAGTTCTTTGCCACCTTGATGCTGGGAGATCATGATTCTGCTTGGCAGAATCTCAAAATGTGTTCCTGGGACAAATACTCAAATATGTTCTAAGTCTGCAACAGTCAAAAGTAACTCTTCAATTCAAATCCTAAATATTTGGCCTGTTTCTTGGTAGCAAAACTATCTACACTTCCATTTCCCTTTGAATCATCAATGCAAGAGTATTGCTATAGCATAAAACGCTGTCAACAGAGATCTTAGAATTTTTTTCGGCCTTGCTTCTCAATTTTTCAGGGGAAACACTTAGACTGTCAAAAATAATTACTATAATGTTGTCATCTGATATGGAAAGTCTGACAAATACCATTTTCTGATTTAGAAGCAGTAATTTACAAGGCCCTGGGATCAAAAAGGAATTCCTCTCAATTCTATTCTTGACAACATCTCTGCTTTCCCTGGCTTAGTTGAGATTAATCCTGTCTCTTCCTACAAAATCTGGCTCAAAGCTCACCTTCCTGCGGGCAGTCTAGTCTGAGAAACTCTTCCCTGTTTTCCTCTCTTCTACCTTAAACAATCCTCTGTTAATATTTACACTGTGCATAGGGCGCCTGGGTGGCACAGTCAGTTGGGCATCTGACTCTTGATTTTGTCTCAGGTCATGATCTCAGGGTCCTGGGATCAAGCCCAGGTTGGGTTCTACTCTCAGAAGGGAGTCTGCTTGAAGATTCTCTCTCTCCCTTTCCCTTTGCCCCTCCCCTCGCTCGTGCTCTCTCTCTCAAACATAAATAAATCTTTTAAAAAATATTTACACTGTGCATTTGTGTTGTGTCATTGGGAAGCTATTGAAGTTTTTAAGAAGGGAAGATGTATGGTATGATTTGCAGTTGAAAATATTGTTCTTGCTATAGGATAGGGGATATGTCCAAGGGGGATGAGACTTGTCAATGAACTGGGGCATCTGTAGTGAGGGAACAAGGAGGAGATGCTAGAGAGGTGGTTTAGAAATAGGCAAGGACAGTTGACAATGATTTAGTCTAAGATGACGACCAGGTTTTGAACCCAAGATACTGGGAAGATGGGGCAGCATTAAGCCAGATATGCTGGAGAAGGAGAAGAGCAGACCTGTAGACGTCTGTATAGAAGGTAGAGACACCTGATGAGTTCTATTTTAAGATGTCTAGAGAGAGAGAGAGGACATCTACATGGGATGTTCTATAGACAGCCATAAGTTGGAAATTTCAGTGTAGAGTTTGGGAGAGGAGATGGAACTGGAGACAGTGTGGTAAATGTGTGTGTGTGTATGTGTGTGTGTGTGTGGTAGACAAAACTGTGCGAGGCCATGAGACCATAAGAGAAGTGCCTTAAGTAAAAATTTAAAAGGACCTTGAGAATTCTTACATTTAGAGGGTTGTGGATAAGGAATAAGGACGCTGGGAAGGAAGCCTCAGACAAGTAGGAGGAGAATGTAGAGCCTTACCTTAGAATAACTATCCATAAAATTAGATTTAACAGACATTTATTGACCTATTAGAAAGACATACTGCTGGGCTCTAACAACACGGAAGTGGTTTTTGCTCTTAATGAACTTCCAAAGGAGATGGAGAAATGGACATGTATCAGGTGAGTCATGCAGAATGGCAACATTCCACCAGTTTTGACCACAAAAAAATGCTATTTCAGACAGACTAACCTAATCTAATTAGGTAAATGCAACTATAGTCTTGACAGAGTTTTTAACAATGTCATTTCGATACACAGAGTTTTAAGCAATGTCATTTCTGTACACAGAGGAAGGATTTGGATGGAAAGACATGTCCCAGAAGACCTAACACATACATATTTTCCTGCATGACTTTCTAAGAAAAATTGCTTAGACCTTAGAAACTTGTGAAATGTCTTCTTTAACCTAAGGCTGACTTGCCTTATTGTTGCAAGGCGGCTGCCAAGACTTTCTTCTCATTTATGTCCAGAGACAAGAGAAAGTTTTGGTCTCTCTGTTAATGATCCAACAACCATCCTGAGATCATCCTGTCATCCTGATCAGACCAGCTGGGTTCCATGCTCACCCTCAATTGCAGCTGGGGAATTCCAAGTGTTGCTAACACTAGGGTCTAGAATATTGCCCATCCATGAATGGGAAAAGGAGTCAAACCCACAGTGGTGAGCTGCCATCCAGTGGAGACTGGGAAGGCAACCAGCCATGTCACTTCAGAGCTGAAGGAGCCGGGTGACAATTCGGGTTTGGAAAGACTGCTTTGCAACACTGTAGATGTAGACATCAGAGGTGTGCATGGTTGGAGACAAACCAGTCAGGAGGGGATTGGAGGAATCCTGGCAAGAAAAGATGAGGGCACCAGTGATGGTGGGGGGCAGGGGTGGGCAACGTGCAATATGAGTCAAGAGAAGAGGGGCTGATGCAATTTATGGTAAGATGGAGCTAGTAGGACTTGGGGAACCATCTTGACGGGGAGTGTGAGGGGGACAAAATCAGGGTAGGAATGACTCGCATTTCTTGCTTGGTTGATAGTACAAATGATGGTGCCGTCACTGGAAGAGGAAGGGGAAGACATTTATTTACATTTTGGCTTTCCCCACCCTTTGGTTGAGATGACTGAGGAATATAAAACTGTGAGATGTGTGAATGGGTTAGGACCTGGAAAAGGCTAGAAAGGGCAGGCTTGGGGTTGACAGTGCAGGGTTGAATACATGTGTACAGCCAACATCTTCCTGGAAAGAGTGTGTGGTGAGAGAGAGTGAGGATGGATTAGACAATGAAGGGGAGAGGCAATGAAGCCGTGGGGGCAGGTGCTCCCACGTGGGTACTGGGCAGAAGGGCATCGGTCCCGAGCACTCACTTTACAGTCACTCTTTGTGAAAGGACATTCCTAACACACATTCCACGGGGATGTGGTGATATGTACATGAGGACACAGGTAAGATCCTTAGCAGAGTTGCAGGCATGTGATAAATACTTAGGTAATGTTCTTAAAGGAGCAAGACCCAGAGGGATTCGTGTCCCAGGAGCTCAGGGGAGAGAGAACAGTGTCAAAAATCTGGGACTTATTCTGTGGAATGAGGACAAGGAGCCTCACTGGATTTGGCAACCAGGAGAGACTGTTGCCCTGGGAAGATGCAGTTTTGAAGTTGTGGTGAGAGTGGAATCTGGGTGCAGGTGGGCTGTACACCCTAAAAAAAGGTGAGGCCAAGGGAGCCAACATGACCTCCAAGAAGGAAGAGAAGGAAGGGGAGGAAGAGGGTACTAACTAGAGGGTCTGTAGGGTCATAAATTTTTGTCACTGGGTTGGTTTTGGTTTCGTTTTAACACAGAAATAGGCCCATTTCTGGATCTCTTTGTGTGTTTCCAAGACATCCTTTTAACACGAATTTTAGAAAGGATTATAGAAAATACTGATCATCCATTACTCAGGATGAAGGCCTTTTCTTCCAGCAGGTTTAAATAAGACAGACTTGTTTGGATATGAAGACTATCCTTTTAATCAAGATAAATGGTTTGAAACTGTTAGAAAAACTTTTCTTCCCCCCTCTAAATCACAGTCTGCTTAAGATCAGCCTAATCAGACAAGACAAGGAAATTGCACTGTAGTTGGAAACATGGGCAAGAAGATAAAGATTGGACTGGGTGCAAATCTTTTCAAGCAGATGATGCATTGCCAGTTAAAATGCATACACAGACACATACCATGATGACCATAGAACTCTACAGCACACACCTCAATTTTTCAGTGACAGTGAGGAAACTGAGGCCAGCCTCCCCATCCCCAGTCATACAGTTAATCAGTAACAGGGGGGACCCATACCTAGGTCTCGTGCCTCAGTTCAGGTAACTGGTGTTTATACCTGTTTCTCACCAGCTCTCTGTGAACCCGGAATTCATTTTTTCTTTCTCTTCCCCATACATCCATTAGAATGCCGTACAGACATCTGTTATTAGAATGTATTTACTATATATTATTATGATATTATCTCTCTTATTAGAACCTGCAAGGTAAGGGCGTCCTTTTATTTGTTGTTGCTGTTAAATATGTGTATCTCTGGTGCTCTGCACTGGCCTAGGAGAGTCTACTGAATACATGAATCAATGAATGGATAAACAATGGATCAGTCTGATCTATATCAATTTTTCCTTGCATAGATTCATGGAATGATATGCAGGCTCTGATACTTGAATAGTTTCTGTATGCTCATGATCCAAATAGACCTGTTCCAGAGCCCTTCCTCCAAAAGAAGGATTTCTATTACTGCAGCCTGTTTGGATTCTCTCATTACAGATGTCATGGGAACGCATGCACTTCTAGCAAAGATGGGTAATTTCTCTTGAACGTGAGATTATTTTCATGGATCTCAAAGAATCTGGGCTATCTCCATAATGTATTGTACCTTGGGTGTAATTTGTGGTTTAACTTTTTTTTTTTTTGCTAGGGGTTCTGATTTCAAAAGACCACTCCAAATGAAAAGTAGAACATCCCAATTCAGCTCATACTTCAGCAGATAAATCATGGGGCGGGGGTCCACACTCTCTGTAGGTTATCAAACTCAACTCTCATCTTGGCAGATTCCTGGATGCCTTTTGGCTCCACCGAGAATATCATCTCAGACTGGCTTCACCAGGATAAAAGACAGTGATGACTTAGAGTCCCCAGATTTGACCCCTTTGACCCCATCCATTGCTCAAATTAGAGGAAGTTGAGCTTTTCCCCAAATGAATAGAATAAAAATTTTAAAAGATTCGTCACCCTTTTGGCTGTTGGCTTCCTTCTTCCAATTTATGCCCAAACATGTATTCCATGGCAAGATACGAGTTGTAACAGTAACGCTCACCAGGAGTTTGCAAGTAAGACCTAAGTCCTCATGGAGTGTATCAGTCAGGATAGGCGAAATTATGCTGTGGTAACAAGCAGTACTGAACTTTCAGTGGCTTCACACAACTTGAGTTATTTCTCACTCACTCTGTATGTCCATCATGAGGACACAGACTGATGGAGATTGCTTCTGGATGCCTGTTTCTGTCTTTGTAGGTGCAGAAAGGGATGTGGCAGATGCACACACTGGATCTTAAACGAGACATCACTTCTGCTCTCATTTCATTGGCCAAAGCAGATCCCAAGTGGGCAGGATTGTGCAATCCTGGCATGTGCCCAGAAGATGGAGCTGGTCAACAGCACTAACAACCATAGACGTTGATTGAAATTTCTAATTATTTTCTCTCTCTTAACCTTCGGAAGAAAGAACCAGGTTTGTCTGATGTTTGAGCTGAGTAAACCCCCAGAATCTTGCACAGTTCAGCTTGAGGAATGCCTAAAGGAGATACTAAACCTTGTTTATAGGGAAAGCCTCTAATAATGAAATGAGCTATTATATGTATAATGCAGAATATAAAGAGAGGTGGCAGTTTGGGTATGTCAAAAGGTAAACTAAATCAAGTCAGGTACATGCTGAATGAATGAGTGAATGAATAGATTGATGAATGAAACTTCATTCAAATGGAATTATACCTCTCTTCTATAAACATCTTTTGTGACTTTTCTTGGATATTTTCCCCTGCAGATCCCATGTGTTTCATTCAATTGCATTATTAGGGGTGCCTGGGTGGCTCAGTGAATTGAGCGACTGACTTGATTTTGGCTCAGGTCATGATCTCAGGGTCCTGGGATGGAGCCCCGCATCAGGCTCCCTGCTCAGCAGAGAGTCTGCTTGAGATTCTCCCTCTCCCTCTCCCTCTGACCCTCCCCACCAAACTCTCACTTTCTCTCTCTCTAAAAATAAATAAATAAATCTCAATTGCATTATTACTGTAGGTGAGAATAATCATTTGCCCTCCTAGCTTGATAAGAAGTCACCATAATCAGGTTTACCCCTCTCCCAGTACGTTTTACACATGGAATTGAAAGATTTATGTTTTTTAATAACTGGGAGCCAAATGCTGAATGGGGACCATTTAAGCATGGGATGCAATAAAGTTAGAAAAACTTAGATTTTATCCCAGAGCACTGAAGTTTACCAAAGATCACAAAACTCTTTTGTCCTAATTCGTTGAATTGTTTTAAAAGAAATCCAAAAGCAAAGCATTCTTTTTGCAATGTAACAAACAAAACTGTGAAATACAGTGAAAATCTCTGTCCTACTACACTTGACCCCCTGGGGTAACCAATATGAATAGTTAGGCTCCTTCGACACCTTTTTCTGTACTCATCAACACACTATGCATTTCTACAAAGTACATACTCATATACAGAATGCGTCCTCCCTTTTTTCCTTTCTTCTTCCATAAATGAGATCTCAGTGCACACATTACTCAGAAACATATTTTTAATATTTTATGAACATCCCTCTGGGTTAGTGTTGTTCACACTGTGGGGTTTAACCATTTCCATATCATAAAAAGCAATGTACTGGGTCCCAATCAGCAGTGTTTAAGTAAAGTAACATAGAATATGATAGTAATTCTGAATGTGGTAAGGATGAGAACTGTTCTTTGAGAATTTAATTTCAAGTGTGTATGTATAGTTTTCTCATCTATAAAATGAGGATAATAATAGTGTCTACTTTATGGGTTGTTGATTGGATTAAATGAGCTGTTCTATGTAAGGTACTTAGAACTGCACCTGGTACCTTGCAAGTACAATATAGATATGTCATCATCACCATCATCATCCTCATCCTCACTAGGGTACATTTTTTCTAAGGGGAGGTAAAGAAAGGCATTTTATTTGCATTTGGATTTGCCTTTGCCTGCTCACCAGTGAGCCAGATCTTCTTTTCATATGTTTGTTGGCCCTTTGCATTTTTCCTTGGATAAATTTCCTGCTTCTTATTCCATACCCATTTGTCAGTTAGTTATTTGATTTACAAAAAATTATTTTTTCTTTCTTTGTACAACAGGGATACTAATTCCTGACTCTAATATTAGCAAATATTTTTTCCCCCAATCTGTCATAGGCCTCTGGACTTTATTTATGGTGTCCTTTGCCATTTAGACATTGCTGGTTTGGGAAATAAAATTTATTTTGTTTTTTAAATGGCTTTGGGGTTCCTTTCTTGCTTAATAAGAACTTCCACACCCAATGGCTAGATAAATATTCTCCTAAATGTTCTTCTAAGAATCATTCTTCCTCAATTTTTTTGCATTCGTTCTTTAATCTAGCTGAAGTTTATTTTTGTCTATGGCCTGAAGTAAGGGACTACCATTATTTTATTCCAGATGAATAGCCAATTATTCCAGTCTCATTTATAAAATAAACCATTCTTTCATCACTGAATTTAAACACCACCATTATCATATATTAAGTTCCTACATATACTTGGATTTATTTCTGGACTTTTTTCCACTGATTTCCTCAGTCTTTTGCCAGTACCATATTACCTTGCACCAATTCATAGTCTCTTAGTCTACATTTTTTTCTACGATATTTTAGCAATTCTTACGCATTGATTTTTCAATATAAAACTTAAAGTCATTTCACCATTTTCATTAAAGAACCCTTTATGATTTTATGGGAAGCTAAATATTTATTTGTATTGAGAAAGATTGACTTTTTTTATGATGTTTTCCATCCACTTATTTAGATATTTTATTTTTTTTTTTTTTTTAAGATTTTATTTATTTATTTGCGAGAGAGAATGAGAGACAGAGAGCACGAGAGGGAGGAGGGTCAGAGGGAGAAGCAGACTCCCCGCTGAGCAGGGAGCCCGATGCGGGACTCGATCCCGGGACTCCAGGATCATGACCTGAGCCGAAGGCAGTCACTTAACCGACTGAACCACCCAGGCGCCCGATATTTTATGTTTTTATTGTGTTCTTCACATAGACCTCTTTTGCTACGTTGATTCTTTAGAAATTTAAAGTTTCTGATGTGATCATTAATGGAATTTTTAAAACTCTCTTTTTTATTGTTATGTTAATCACCATACATTACATCATCAGTTTTTGATGTAGTGTTCCATGATTCATTGTTTGCATGTAACACCCAGTGCTCCATGCAAAACCTGCCCTCTTTAATACCCATCACCAGGCTAACCCATCCTCCCACCCCCCTCCCCTCTAGAACCCTCAGTTTGTTTTTCAGAGTCCATCACCTCTCATGGTTCGTCTACCCCTCCGATTTCCCCCCTTCATTCTTCCCTTCCTGCTATCTTCTTCTTCTTTTTTTTCCTTAACATATATTGCATCATTTGTTTCAGAGGTACAGATCTGTGATTCAACAGTCTTGCACAATTCACAGCGCTCACCATAGCACATACCCTCCCCGGTGTCTATCACCCAGTCACCCCATCCCTCCCACCCCATCCCCCACTCTAGCAACCCTCAGTTTGTTTCCTGAGATTAAGAATTCCTCATATCAGTGAAGTCAGATGATACATGTCTTTCTCTGATTGACTTATTTCACTCAGCATAACACCCTCCAGTTCCATCCACGTTGTTGCAAATGGCAAGATCTCATTCCTTTTGATGGCTGCATAATATTCCATTGTATATATATACCACCTCTTCTTTATCCATTCATCTGTCGACGGACATCTTGGCTCTTTCCACAGTTTGGCTATTATGGACATTGCTGCTATAAACATCGGGGTGCATGTACCCTTTCGGATCCCTACTTTTGTATCTTTGGGGTAAATATCCAGTAGAGCAATTGCTGGATCGTATGGTAGCTCTATTTTCAACTTTTTGAGGAACCTCCATACTGTTTTCCACAGTGGCTGCGCCAGCTTGCATTCTCACCAACAGTGTAGGAGGGTTCCCCTTTCTCTGCACCCCTGCCAACATCTGTCATTTCCTGACTTGTTAATTTTAGCCATTCTGACTGGTGTGAGGTGGTATCTCATTGAGGTTTTGATTTGGATTTCCCTGATGCCAAGCGATGTTGAGCACTTTTTCATGTGTCTGTTGGCTATTTGGATGTCTTCTTTGGACAAATGTCTGTTCATGTCTTCTGCCCATTTCTTGATTGGATTCTTTGTTCTTTGGGTGTTGAGTTTGGTAAGTTCTTTATAGATTTTGGATACTAGCCCTTTATTGGATATGTCATTTGCAAATATCTTCTCCCATTCTGTCGCTTGTCTTTTGGTTTTGTTGACTGTTTCTTTTGCTGTGCAAAAGCTTTGTATCTTGATGAAGTCCCAATAGTTCATTTTTGCCCTTGCTTCCCTTGCCTTTGGCGATGTTTCTAGGAAGAAGTTGCTGCGGCTGAGGTCGAAGAGGTTGCTGCCTGTGTTCTCCTTTAGGATTTTGATGGACTCCTGTCTCACATTGAGGTCTTTCAACCATTTTGAGTCTATTTTTGTGTGTGGTGTAAGGAAATGGTCCAGTTTCATTCTTCTGCATGTGGCTATCCAATTTTCCCAACACCATTTGTTGAAGAGACTCTTTTTTCCATTGGACATTCTTTCCTGCTTTGTCAAAGATGAGTTGACCATAGAGTTGAGGGTCCATTTCTGGGCTCTGTATTCTGTTCCATTGATCTATGTGCCTGTTTTTGTGCCAGTACCATACTGTCTTGATGATGACAGCTTTGTAATAAAACTCTCTTTTTATTATAAACAACCCTGGTAGTATAAAGATGATTTTTGTATTTTTGTGAATTTATTAAATTAAAAAAAAAAAAAACCTTTGACCCTTAATTGTCATAGTTTCAAAAAAATATTACTATATTTTCTTGGGTATTTTATGTGTTAAAAAAGAAACAGGTCCAAAATAGAGTCACTTGTGCTAAGCCTCGCTTCAACAAACCAGGATGTAATAACTAACGTAATTGAAATGTCAGTCTCTCCCAGGAATGTGACCTTAACTAGTAAATCTGGAATTACCTGGTTAGCATTAGTGAGGTAATCTGTCTGATAGACCCCATCCATTCTTCATAGGAAGGTGACTTTGCCTGAAACAATCTGCTCTTTTCTTGCTGTTCTCCCTTTCTGCTTCTGAAAGTCTTCCATTTTGCTCCTCAGAGCTCCCTTCTGTCTGCTAGACTAGATGCTGCCCAATTCATGAATCACTGAATAAAGCTAATTTGATCTTCAAATTTACTCAGTTGAATTTTGTGTTTTTTAAACATAGGCATATGGTTATATAATCTATAAATAAAGATAGTTTGCTCTTTTCATTTCCAAATTTATACCACTCATTTTCTTTTCTTTTATTATTGCATTAGCTAGAATCGCCAAAACAATGCTGAATACAATAGATGCTTGAAGGCATCCCCATTTTCTTTCTGTCTTTAATGAGATTGCTTACTATTTTACATTAATTGTTTGATTTTACACTTTGATAATAGTCTTTATCATGCTCAGGGCATTTCTGTTTATTTCAGCAATAGTTGTGACTGCTGAAATTTATCAAATGCCTTTCACTGCGTGTATATCTAATTCGCTGTGACAATTGATTTATGGAAAAATGTTTTAATATTGATCCATCTTCCATTCCTGGAACAAATGACTACTTTGAATACAAAGAGGGAAAAGCAGTAAAAGATAAAGAAGAAAAAAGCTGTTTGTGTGTGAATGTGTGTAGAGAGAAAGAAAGTAGATATCAAAACACACCTAGTAAGTGTAGTATGATAACTGATATTTGGACTTATCAGGAGAAAAAGGAAAGAACGGAAAAGAAATCTCCAAGAATGTGAAACAAACAAAACAAAAACAGAATCTTATTTCCAGATAGGCCTAATTCCTTTTTTGGCAAGGTACCAAGGGGAGTTTGCTTTCTGACCTCTGAGTATATGAGTAAACTATTTTCTATCTGGTGGATCCAGGTTTGCACACAATATTTGTATAAAACTATTGCTGGGGGGGATGTTGACTGTGGTCATTCTAGTATTTGAAAAGGGCTACAGATATTTCTTTTTTTTAAAAAAAGATTTTATTTATTTATTTGAGATAGAGTGAGAGTGAGAGAGAGAACACAAGCAGAGGGAGTGGCAGGCAGAGAGAGAAGCAGGCTCTCCACTGAGCAGGGAGCCCGATGCGGGGCTCCACCCTAGGACTCCAGGATCATGACCTGAGGTGAAGAGAGACACTTAACCAACTGAGTCACCTAGGCACCCCTATTATTTCTATACTTACTACCAAATAAGTGAATTGTTTCTTCCAGTGCCCATATTTAATTGGTCATTAAGTAGAGTTATTTCTAGATCCCAAATATCTCTCAAAGCTGACCTTATCTCTTTCCCCAGAGCCAACACTCTAGATCAGAGCTCATAATTTCCCACTTGGAGGGGAAAGATCCAGGGAATGAGCCTGACAGATGGTCACCATACAGGTTGACATGACAAAGTGGATCTAGGGAAGGAGGCAAATGGAGAGACCATCAATCCTGACCGAATGTTAGAATTATAGGGATAGCCCAGATCTTAATCCAGATAATCTCACTAAACTGGTCCAGGGTAGGGTCTACATATTATATTTTTATAAGTACCTGAGCCCTGGGCCATTTTAAAGTGCAGGCTGAGTTGACAGTGTTTGAACAGTGGTTCTGGAAGAGTGGCTCCTGGACAAGCTATATCAGCATCACTTGCAAACTTGTCACACAAATTCTGGGTCCCACCCAGACCTACTGAATCTGAGGTTTGGGCCCAACGATCTGCCTTGTAGTCAGGCCACTGGGCATCACTGATACTGGTGAGAACCACTCCCACAAAGTCAAGGAGCAGCTAGAGAAGCACACCCCTAATGGGATTCTGAGGTAATACTCTGATTGCCACAGAATGGCCAAGAATAATGTGGATCCAAGGAAAGGTGTTGACTTTGGTCAATGAGGGGATCAGAGGTATCCCAAAGCAGTTTTGGTTCAGAGGTCCCCGAGGAGGAAGGAGTTTTGATTCCCAGAGTTGAGGGGGAAGAGATGATAAGAAAGAGGTGGAAGTGGGTGTGGCCTGTTTGGTGCAGACCTGTGACCATGGAAATAGGAAGAAAATCAGAGTTGAAGCTAGAGGTGGCGGGCAATCAAGTTTATGATTTTAGTTTGCTTTCTTTTTGGGAAAACCGTAGGTTTGGACACAGAGAAGTTCCTGCACAGAGAGAAGGGTTGGTTTTGGGGGAAAAAAAAAAAAAAAGATGATTCCTCATTTTCTGGGTCAAGAGATGTCCTCTCAACTCAAGGTTAGTTTGGGTAAACCAGTAGTCCATTTGCATCTGGTTTTTGTATTGACCTTTTACAGCAAAAGAATAAACTTGAAAGGAAAAAAATCAGAAGTGTTTCAGATGGCTCTGTGTCCCTAGGTTTAATGGCACCTTCCTAGGTGCCTTGTGTGGGCCCTTTGAGGGTGCTGCTGAGAGAGGGCCCCTTCATTCCTCTGGGGCTCCTGCTTCTCTCTTGGGCAGCATCCGCCTACACCCTTCTCCTTGCAGGTCCAAATCCTGCCCACCCAACTTGCTCCACCACCACCCACCTTGACTCCCTCACTTCTGATCAACCCCGATTGTCCTTGCTGTTTAAAGCCAGTTTTTGGCTTGACTGTTTTTTCTCTCATGAATGTCTAGAGAGGATGCTCCTTTGCACAGCTTTTTGCCTTCTTGCCTCCTCCTCCCTCAACATCCCCCCCTTCTCCCCTTATTTATGAGGCTCCCAGTCTTAGACCATATGTTGATGCTCATCAATGTTTGGTTCCAGCACATTTTCTTTGTTCCCAGATTAACCTCCCAGCTATCTCTGTCATCACCCCCTGGGGCACACCTGGGGGTCCTATTTTTAGGACTTCTACTGTAAATCTCTCACACAAGCTGCTTCCTGCTCTGGAAATCTCACAACAAAGAGGTCTCCTCAATTAGCATAATTACTATAGTTCCCGCATGCATAATTGTCCGGCCCCAGAACATTAATTTACCATTCAGGCTCTGCAGGATTGTAAGATCCAGGACCAAATGTGATCAGGGAGTCGGGCTTCCTTTTCCTGTTCTGGTGTCTCTGGGAGTGTTCATCTCCCTGTCAGGGGGATCAAGGCTGGGGAAGCCCTGGAGGGTTTGGGTGGCAGGTTAGAAAGATTGATGCGTTGACAGTTAGTCAACAATTTATAACAAGAGCACACACTGTTAGAGAAACTATACCTTGGCTTGGAAGAACGAGATGTGTTTTTCAATGACTGGTTTTATTGCTAATTATTTTGTTTTCACTTTCTGCTGTGTAAATAGTGCCCCAATGGGGACCCCATATCCTCTTAGGGTGAGAGTCTGTTTGTATTGGCAACGATGTCTAGGTTTCTCCTATTAAGGGCATTTCCACCATAGAGTCCTTTCAAGGAGATCATCCCTCTTTAGAAACATTATATTCTATTAAGGAACCATAATCTTTGCTCTAATTTACAAGCGTGAAGGGATCATATTGCTTCACATATCAGGTTGCTGGGTGTCCTTCACCAAGAAACACAGGAGCGTACCCTAAGGCAAAGAAAATGATGTTTCACTTGATAACTTGTACATACTGGTGGATTATCGTGGTTGATTGTTATTTATTTATAAAATTTTTGCTCTTTTTAAAACCAGTCCTTTGATTCCAACATAACTCAGATAACGTTAAAAAGAAAACAGCAAGCTCGCATACATGGATTAGCTGTAGACTGGCATTGATCCATACAATATTGATTCCTAACACTACAATTTATGATGGCATTGAATTTCTAAGGTTCTAGTCTGAAATATTTGTCTTTCTTTACAGTGTGTGATAGGTTTTCTTCTGTTGCAAGTAACAAAAAATCATATTTGCAGAAGCCAGAGAGAAAGAGAGAGAGAGAGAGAATTTATTGGCATACATGTCTTCATCCAGAGGTGGTTTTAGCTTCATGCATAATTAGCTTCATGAATGGTTAGCTTCATGCATGGTTAGCTTCATGCAGAGGTGCTGCTAGTTTGATGTATGGTTTGATCTGCGGGTTCAAATGATGTGTTCGGGACTTGATTTCTCTCCTTTCCTGGTTTTTGGCTTTGGCAGGGTTGATTTTTTTTCCCCCCTCGGGGAGGCTCTCTCCTCCCAGTGACAGGACAGCCTCAGAAGTTCCCATGAATGAGGCGGAGCAGAAAAGCAGTACAGTGGGCAGGAGCAAGGGGTAGGTGCTTCTGGATTCCAATCATGCTAAGTGGGGGACGTTACATGAGGTACCTTTCATCCTTGAGCCTCAGTGACCTCACACATGAGAAGAACTGTTCTGGTGGCTGTGAGGGTTAGAGCAGATAATCTAGGTAAGGTGCTTGCAGGCGCCTGGCACCTAGTACCCTCTGTGAGCTGTTGTTGCTGTTATTCTCCTTTCTCCCTCAACTCCAGGAGGAAAGAGAATCTGTCTCTCTCCCAAAAGTTATAACAAAGAAACATTCCATCCTGTGGTGCTCCCATTGTCACAGTGATTGGTTCACAGGTGGACAAGTTACCCCGCTGGTGCAATCAGAGTGAACCTTGGGACTTCTTCTCGGACCACAGCAACAAAAACTCTCCCACGTTCTTTCGACAGTGCCTCAGGCTGAGTTGAGGCTTGGGATGGCTGCAGCTTTTTTACTTCAATGAGAGAACCCAGTCTGAGGATGAAATTGTCAAAGGGGAGGGCCAACTAGAGAAAATGTCATCAGAAAGGAACCAGAGCTCTAGGAACATGATGAGCTTCTGGATCAAACCATACCTGAAGGCCATCTACCACTGCATTGAATACCCACTGTGCGGGTTTTCTATCACTTGCAGTCTAAGGATTCTTACTAATATAGGAAACCCACATACTTTCTCAGCCAAAAACATAAAAATCAAAGTAAAACAGCCCGGGTCAAATCTTCCAATATTATTTAATACAGGAGCATGTTAGTATTAATAAAAGTAGAAATGACATACTTTTGGAACATAGAATAATTCTTTAAATTGAATATATTCGACTTTTTGAAAAACTTACTTTTAAAGTGTTGCAAACTGGAGAAAAACTATTTTGTGATTTTTACTGGCTCATGGATTAGATTTTAGGGACCAGTCAGGTAATATACATAATAAAATGCCTATCACAGGATGTGACACACACAGTAGGTCCCACGAATGGCAGCTACATATATTTTCAAAAGACATGGGGTGAGTCGTGCTATGGACTTCATGCAGGGGATAGGAGGAGTAAGTCACTCTTATCTTCGTATTCCCAAAGAACCTAGCACATAATAGGCACTTAATATTTGTTGAATGAGGGGCGCCTGGGTGGCTCAGTCGGTTAATCGTCCAACTCTTGATTTCGGCTCAGGTCATGATCTCAGGGTCCTGAGACCTTGCCCCCCTCCCTCTGCTCCTCCTCCCATTCTCTCTCTCTCTCTCTCAAATAAATAAATAAAATCTAAAAAAAATTTTGTTGAATGAATGAATGACCTTCAATTGAGGGTAATAGAAAGTCTACAGAGATGTGAAAACACAACAAATATAAGGGAGAGAGCAACTGTATATCCTCAAGGTGGTGGCAGTGGGGTGTGGGTATTTTCTGGAATCCTGGGGCAGAAAACAGAGCCCACAAAGCTTGCCCAGTACATACCATCCCTCCCATCTTGTCTCCAGTTCCCCTCTTTTCTGCAAATCTACTACTGCTACATTAGTTCTAGGTTACCACCAGCCCATCCAGATTTCCAGAATTCCCTCCTCCTTTCTCTTCCAGACATACTGCCTTCCTTTCAGCTCCGGGCAGTTGGTGAGTTTCCCCCACCTCTTCCCACATGCTGTTCCTTCCACCTGGAATGTTCGTGGCTCTGTTCTTTGTCTGGTTAATCATACTCATCTTTCAGACCACTCAGCTGAATTCCTGATATCCCTAAGGCAGGCACTTCTTTTAAACTCTCCTCCAGCACCAAGTTCTCTACTTTGGATACTTTTATCAGAGTTACCTTTTACAGTTTGATGATTTACAGTCTGTCTTCCTTACACACCGTGAGAATCAGGAGGGCAAGAGTGGTTCCTTCTTTTACCCCCACTGCCCTGTGCGGTGTGCAGCTCTGGAAAAATGTTCAATGCATAGTTGTTGAATGGGTGAATGGATATTGTGTTAATAACACATGTGTTAAATTTACACAAGAAGACCCACTGTACCAGCATGGTCAGGGGAGCTGACGAATTTCAAGACCTCCGTTCTAAGGGCTTCCATTCCCAGATTTTAAAAAATCTTGTCATCTAGTGACCATCATCAGTGGCCCGCTCTGCAAATCCCACTCCCCAAAACAGAGGGGTGTGCGCAGAGTGTCCTCCATAGGAGCTCTGCCCCTGGGGGCATCATGTGCTTCGCCGAGAGCATTTTGGATTCTGGCAACTTGGACAAAAAGCAACAAAAAAAGGGTGAGCTTCTCAGCATCCTCAGCATACGGGCGATAAAGCACATTGGCCCTTAACGTTAATCTTATTCGAGACCCAGTTTTCGGAATGGTTTATCTGTTTAAATTTATCTGTTTAAATTTTATTTGGTTTATCTGTTTAAATTTTATTTGGGTGTGAATCGATCTTTTTGCTCTACAGCTCCTCCTGCCTCAACTGCATTCCTTAAATAGTATCTTATTATAGATCCACCATAGTCCTGCTTAGGCTACCTCTTCCTGAATATCCCCGTCACAGCAGGTTTGGGGTTCTTCCCTTTAAACCTGACATGATAGTGTCACAGGAAGCATATTTCAGCCTCTTGACCTCCTGATCAAGCGAGTGCTTTCACTCAAAAGCACATCCAATTTTAAACCAGTCGAGATTGGAGATTTCCGTAATACTTGGCGTTCTTTCGTTCCCCAGTCTCTTTTGAATCGCATTTTTTTTTTTCTTTCAAGAGTCAGTATTCTTATCAGAAGCAACTGAGAAGGCAGCAGAATAATAGTACTAATAAATTCTATCCTCCACAGGAGGAATGGTGCACAGCCCTTGCTAGGGACTTGTATTAGGATTAAGGAGAATCAAATGAGGGCCAACTAAAAAGGGAAATTTTCCCTGGGACCAGAGAATGTTAACAAGAAAGCCTACACTGACAAGACCATTGCTGGAAGACTCAGGAACCGCAGTGAGCTTTGTAGCCGGTTGCTAACCCCTCATTTCATTTACCTGCAAATATTTAATATGCTGCTAAGCTGTATTTCTTTGCCCCCACCCCCCACCCATCAATCACATATTTAGTCGAACCATTTTTTTCCTGCATGCAATGAAATGACATTTCTTCCCCACTAGATTAGCCATTCATTGACTACATTAGCACAAATGAGTTGTTACAATAGCTGTAAATGTTGCATCCGCGGCATTTTGACCCCGTGTTTGGTATGGTCTTGTCACGCTTGGTGCTGCATTTACACAGCCTTGTACAATCTCCTCTGGTCCATCTGTGTCTCTCCCATCGGAATACTGGGCTCTCCCTGTCTGCAGACCCACAATGAGCTGGATGGGGATGGAACAATGTGTTTCAGCTCTTTTTGACTCTCGGGCTGTGATTGCTGGGCTCTGGGGGATTTCTTGTTTTTATCTGTTTTCTTCTCCCAAAGGGGCACTTGGGGAGTCATTTTCTTAGTTCTGAATTAGAAATTAGTGACCTTTACCAATAACGGCAAAGAGACTCATTCTTTACATGCACTACACATTCAAGAAGTATTTGGAAACAGATCGGTATCACAGGCACATAATTTTTATACAAGTGCTTGTCCCTGAGTTAGTTTTTACATATAACATAGGCTTAAGGTTATATCTGGGTCTTCAAGTTGAGGGGTCCGTCTATAATCTGCATGTCAAGCTACTTTAGCAAATGACAGCTAGTTGGTTCATCATTGTTCTGTTTGCAGAAAAGAAAGAGTGCCTTTTTTCAAAAGAAAAAAAAGGTCTCTCATCATCATTTATTAGCTATAGTAATAAACCCTGTATCCCAGAATATGAGTTGGGATCCCCTGAGACTCTGATGACATATCCTTATACAATTATCCTTCACTACTGTCATTGTATCATATTCACAATTTTTTTTTTTTCAGTTTCAGTTTTTAAGTTGAATGTTACTCAGGACAGATTAGAACGAGACCATCCAGTGTGATAACCACTGGCCACAAATAACTATGGAGACCTTGAATTATGGCCGGTCCAAGGTTATGTGTGCTGTAAATGTAGGATACACACTGAATTTGAAAATTTGGTACAGAAAAAGTAAACTATTTTAATAATAACTCGTTGTGGTTTACAAGGCGAAATGATAATAGTTTGGATGTATTGCCTTAAGTGAAATGTACTATTAAAATGAATTTCACCTGTTTCTTTTCACTATTTTGAATGTGGCTGCTAGAAACTTACAAATGACAGCAGCACTTGTTGGGATGAGCACTGGGTGTTATGTGTAAGTGATGAATCACGAAATTCTACACCGGAAACCAATTTTACCGTGTATGTTACCTAACTAGAATTTAAATAAAAACTCGAAAAAAAAATGACATCTATTGGACGGAACTTCCTTAGAGATCGCTCCAGATGTGTTCCATTTACCCGTTCACGGGACACTGCTGATCCAAGTTTGAAAACAGTCTGCAAAATCGGAAGCTATAATTTACATGGCAACTTTGAAACAGGTTAGTAGGTTGATAGAGGACACATTCAAGTGAGTTCACATAAAGCTTGTCAAATCCATCCCTCCAACGGCACACATATGCTGTGTTGAAACACTAGAATTCATGAGGGGGGGGCAGTGTATGACTCGGGGGATGAGGGGTGCTTTTTTGTTTCCGTTTTCTCATGCTACTGGTTCATACCTACAGACCCTTACAGATGCATACAAAGAACAGGAAAGTGCTAAGCCACTGTTAGGGTGAGACACATTCCCTGGTTTCTGGCCAATGATCAGACAACCATAGAGTTGCAGTGTTGTACCTCAAGTTCTAATTCCCTGGTGTCATATAGCTTCCTGTCAAAATTCCCAGTCAAGGCCATGCACCCATTTTCCTAGCTCTATGTCTAAGGCTGGGCGCCCCATGCTGGCCATATCAGGAGGTCAATTCTGGAAGCTCCCCTGGCTTGGCTACATGGCCAACCTTCACATTTTCCCAGGGATCTGATAGTCACACTTTGAACCTTTAATCTTTTAATATCCCGTTGGTCCAGTGACCCCCTTGGAAAAATACAGACCAACCAGAGCAGGTGGATGAAGAGCCCTCATAGCTCAGAAGCACCTTGAATGGAACAGAGTGAGCCAAGTGTAGATCCTGGGGCTCCAAAGCCCCTGCATCACATGTTGCAAGATGAGGCTTGGTCAGGGATGAGGAGGCCCATATGGTATAGACAGGGTGTGGCTGGTCCAGGGCAGGCAGAAGATATGGTTTGTCTGGCCTTTCGTTGTTTCTAGTTTCTATCTTGATGAAACAAAACAAAATCTTAACTAACCAGCCTTCTACGGAATAAATAGAACCATGGCTTATGCTTCACCATCAATATGACAGATTTTAGGAACAGCAGTGTTCCGTTTCCTGCCACATTTTTGGATGATGACAATTTTTTCTTCCCTCTGGAAACTGAGAATATTCTAGGAAATTGAGAGGCAAATTGTAAGCGGGAAAGAGGAGGGTAGAGTCGCCCCTCTGCAAGGTTATGGTAGAAGGATGAGATTCTGATGCACAAGGGGGTCGGAAACTCTCTTTAATAGATGAAGTAACTCAATTGTCATGAAAAGGCATTTTCGTCTGACTTGGAACACTTTGAGGATGAAGCTGCGGAAGAGCTTCATCGGGGTCGGCTGGGATTCTGGCGGGTTCTGGGGCAAGATCAGCTCATTGGCGGGATGACCATGCACGCTCCTTTCCAGAGAACCACTCTTTAGAGAGGCAGGCTTTTGTAGCTTCTTTTTTCTTTTTTTTAAAGATTTTATTTATTTGACAGAGACATAGCAAGGGAGGGAACACAAGCAGGGGGAGAAGGAGAGAAGCAGGCTTCCCACCGAGCAGGGAGCCCGACGCGGGGTGCGATCCCAGGACCCCGGGACCATGACCTGAGCCGAAGGCAGACGCTCAACGACTGAGCCACCCAGGCGCCCCGTAGCTTCTTTTTTCTAAGTATGGCTTTCCACAGACACTTTTTATCTGAGGAGGGAGTGAATTTGATATGAAAGCCTTTGAGAAAAAAAATAAATAGGGAAAATCAATGGCATCATTTTCACAGAAGCTCTTTTCCAAACATAACACTGTAAGAAGAATGGCAGTTAGAGCCCTTCCTCCCAGAGACCTCCCAGATGCAGGGTTTCCTTCCCTGCTTTGAGTGCAGGAGCTCGGCTAAAACCAGGACAAAGGCAGTTCTAGGTCCTTCCATTTAGGGCTAAAGGGCAGATTTGGAGGAAGCAATGGGGATTATCAGATCCAATATCCTCTTTGTACATGAGGCTTCTGAGGGAAACTGAGGCAAAGGGACTTTCCTGAGGTCCTATGCCTCAGGATTTCAGGAGTCATTCTCTCGGTCAAGGTTTATTAAGATGAGAAATCAAGCTGTACACTCATAGGATGCACTTGATGAGGTGGTGAATCATTTCACATTCAGCAAGCACGGTTTTTCTTCCTGCACTGGAATCTTTGTATTTAGGGAAACTTTAAGCTGAGTCACTCTACCAAAAAGACCTGGACTTTGGTGCTTATAAGTCCCTTTGCCGTGGGCAAGCCATCTTGCTCCTCTCCTCCCTTCCTCTTTTTGCTGCTCATTGTAGACTACTTTTGTGCCTTCCCCCAAGTCATGACCTTTACCTGGAACACATTCTTCCTTTCTCCCCACCTATCCCAGTTTAGTGTCCCCCTTCATGAGTTGAGTTTCAGTCCTTTCCTTGAGAAAACCACTTCTCTATTCCATCCTTTTGCCTAATTACCCTTGGATCTCATATGTCCTATTCACTTGCTATGGTTTATGGAGCACCATCTTGGTACCAGGACTGGTCTGTGAGAACACCCAGGTCCCTGTCCTCATGGAGCTTACATTCTGGTAGATAGCATGACCATGGGGCACTTAATGTCATGATGCCTTGCAGCTACTCATCATTCATGGTCTGTGTTTTCTCTTACTAGATGCAAGCAGAGATCTACTATGAGTAGGGCTGAAAGACTAGTTTCTGAGCTCTAGGGACAGCCGTATTTGGAACCTCCAACTGTAAATGTAGCTGCCTGTGTTAAGTTAGGTAGGGAGAGCAAGACTCCTTATGTGAGAAGAAATTTGGAATCCGGACTTGGTAGTGGGAAGAATTTTTTCCTGTAACCTCCGTAATCTAATAATGCAGGTGGTAAATCTAGTGGTATTTTTGTGGGCAGTATGACTTTCATCATTGCTTTTATGATCGATGATTGACTTTTTTCCGTTTTTGTGGACTGAGAATATAATGCAACCCAATAATAAGAGCTAGGAAGGCGCATTTGGCCAAAATCAATAAGAACATGTAAGTAAGTGATACAGCCCCTGGAATGTTAGCCAGGAGGCACTGACCCGGCCATGCAGTTCAACCTTTATGAAAATAATGATTCTTGGGGGCATGCAAGGATTTGGAGGAAATTATAATCTGACCATTTGTGAAATATACTTGTGAAATTTCTGTGACCCAAACGCTATAATTTATTTATTTATTTATTTCCATCTCAAAAACCTAGAATGAGCAGAGGACTGCTGCATACATTAAATTGCCAGGCATCACAACCACACTTGAAGAGACGCTGGTCTAGAGCACGTATGCTGGAGGTGGCAAGGGTGTGGGGACAGCACTGACAAGTGATCAATGCATTTGTCTTTGTCTACAGCAGATGTTTTTCAGTCATAGTCAGAAACCATTTCAGCATGACTAACGCTGGGGATAACTGACTGCCTGTGAGCATAATTCACTGACCGGGCACACTCTATCATTCTGGTTTGTTACAAGGATCGGTGACACTAAGTTAATTACTGGAGGGACAACATTCTTCCTTTTCATCCGATACAAAATTTTGTTTTCAATCAGATGTGATGCATGGTCCAAGGGATAGTGATGCTGGAAAGTTAAGATAGGGGAATCCAGGAAGCTCTAGGCACACAGGGGAAGGAGTATTAATTTTGGAACTGGCAAGCCTATAGAACAGTATGACAGACTTCGTACTGATCACTAACTTTTAGCATTCATTTTCACAGCCATAGACATAATAGAAGATGAATATTTTATTCTCAAGGCTTCAGAACATAGACAGAGCCCATGGTCCATGGTGAATTATTACTTTGTCTTAGGAGTTGCCCTATAAATAATTCCTGAGGCTTAAAACTCATACAAATAAATCTCCCTGTGTTTCTAACTGGAACTTCTGGTGTTCTCAATGTCATCTTTAAAATAAAGCAATCACTGTCCAGATTTTTCTAGGATTGTGTGTATTTTCTGCCCCCCCCCACCCCGTCTCTCTCTTGTGAGAGTGATTTAATGCTTGTAGAGAAAGGCAGACACTCGGCTGTCACCTGCAGAGACCAGGGACGCTTAACAACACCACTAATAGATTCCATTTCTCATCCTGATTGGTTGCTGGAGGGCCTGTCACTAAACACACTTAGCAAATCGATGACGATCTTGTTGCAACACTTTGCCCTCTGAGATCAAGTTGGCCCCATCTGCTACTTCTGTTTTCATTTCATTCATAAAGGAACTGTCCAAAGACTACTTGCATTTTCAAACATGGATAGAATGGTTATCTGCTTAGAAAAATCTATAGTGATGATGAGTTTCTTCCGTTGACTTATACAAACCTCTGTTGGAAATTCCTGCCTGGCTTGACGTGGGGGCTGTAGGCAGATGTGATTATGACATCAGAGCTGCTCTGGGCACACCTGTTCCAACTAACAATCAATTCCTGGAATGATCACTGCACCTAACATTCCTTCCAAATCCACTCAAAGGAATGCATGAGCCTAAAGAGGTCATTAAATCTCTTCTTTTTCAATTTCTCAGAAATTCTTCTAAAAAGCTCTGGTCCCTGGGCAGGGGATGTTGGTAATATTTTATTCGTGCAAGATCATTGTCAGTTTAAGGTCAGGTTTGACCTGGCTGGAGACAAGAAGAGCAAAATAACGGAGCTGCGGATGTTTTATTTTTCTAGGCTAATATTACAAAGGAAATACAAATCATTCCCAGCTGGAAGGAGTGAGTTGAATGAGGATTTTAAAAAGGATTTTTTTCTGATTATGATAGTAATAAATGTTTATTGCAGAAAACAAGCAATAATAATAATAGTAATAATACTCCATAATACCATAATCCAGAATAAACATTGTTACCATTGTAGTTTTGTCTTTTTTTTCTTTTATAAATGTATTTCCCTTTTGTTTTATTTATACACAATTGTGTCATGCTCTCTGTAAATTGAGATTTTATGTAAGATATCTGTAGCATTTTACCATTCCTTAAAAATCCATAAAAATTCTTTCAAATGTGGTTTTTAATGCTTGTACATATTCAATTATGTCTAACCAACCCTCTAATGGACATACAGATTACTTCCTATTTTTTGTATCATAAACTACACCAGGAATGTCTCTCCATGTATGTAACTTTTCTTATTTCTTCATTATAAATTAATAAAATTATGATTACTGGGATGAAGAGTATAAACATTTTTCAGGCTTTCAAGAAACATATTGCCAAATCAAACCTCAGAAAAATTACATTATTGACAATTCCAAAAAAAGGCATGAGTAAAGCCGTTCTCTTTTGCTCATCAAAGAAGTATTTGAACACAGCAACAAAAGCAAGAGGACTTATTCAAAATTTAAAAATATCTTTGTCATATGAAAATTTTGAAAAATCGTTTTAAAATCTGCATTTTTTTTTTCTTTACTATCGGGTTTCTTCTTTTTTTGTTGACATATGTTTGGTGGCCTTGTCTAATTCTTCTGTCATTTTGTCTGTTTATATCCATGGTCTATTTTATATTAGAATAAATGTCTTTTTTTATTGTTTTAAGGTATATTTATATGTTGTGACTATTAACCTCATAACTAAAAATATCTTTCCATTTCTTCAGGTAGAAAAGTTTAAATTTTAAGTAATTAAGTATATTGATTTTTTAAATGACTTTTTATGAATAGACCTTTTTTCCCCATCAGATATTCACATATATTTAAACTTCTAAATTTATGTTTTTTAAGTCATGTCATTTTAGCATTTAAATTCACATGTATTTGATTTGTTTTGACAAATAACACACTAGTTCAGTTAAAAATAAAATTTGTCTCCTCCCACTCACAATTTGAAAGCAATATAGTATATTGGTTAAGCAAATTCTGGAAACAGACACGGCTCTACCTGGGACTAACTGCCTAGACAAGTTACTTACCATCTCTGTGCCTCATTTATCAGATGGCAATAGGTATAGTACCATCCTCATAGAGTTGTGTTGAGTAATAAATAAATCAATAGAGGTTGAGTGCTTCTAAAAGTGCCTAGCCGTAGAAATTGCTCAATAAGTGGTAGCTATGACTACCACAAATCAGTACTGGGTTCTAGGAGCAGATGTACAGATCAGGTCTGAGAACCACCATGGTTTGAGCATGAATTCCAACTTTGACAAACTCTAATTATGTGCTTTTGAATAGGACCCTTAAACTCTCAGAACTGATTTCTCACCTGTAAAATAAGGACAATTACCTAAGTTTCATAAAACTTTTAATGTTCAAAGTACGTTCTAATTTTCCTTTTGATTTCTTACTTCACTCATGGGTTATTTAGGATGTGTTATTTTGTTTCCATGTATTTGGGGATTTTTCAGTTATCTTTCTATTATTGATTTCTACTTTAATTTCATTGTCATCAGAGAATACTTTGTAGGACTTGGATTATTGCAAATTGATCAAGATGATATATATGGTCTATCGTGCTAAATATTCTGTTAACTTGAAAAGAAAGTGCAATCTGTTGCTATTAGTTAGAGTGTTCTATAAAAGTCAATTACAGCAAGTTGGTTGATTGCCATATTCTAGTCTTTTACTATTTTTTTCCCCAATATTTGAAATTATTTTGGCTATTCTTTGTCCTTTGCAAGTCCATATAAATTTTGCAATCAGCTCCCCAATTTCTCCAGATTTTCCTGCTGGGACATTGATTGAGATTGTGTTGAATGTATAGGTCAATTTGGGGAAAATCAACATCTTAACAATATTGAATTTTTTGATCCATGAACATGGTCTACCTCTCCATTAATTTAGATCATTTAAATTTTTTCTCAGTATTATTTTGAACCTTTAAAAAATAGAGCTCTTGTAGAATTTTATTAAATTTATCCCTACATATTTTTATGCTTTTTGGTGCTTTTGTAAATAGTATCTTTCTTACACTTCAATTCCTAATAGTGTGTTGCTAGTATATAGAAACACAGTGGATCTTCCTTGTATATTGACCTTGTATCAGTGACCCTTACTAGTTCTAGTAGTGTTTTTGTAGATTTCTTAGGATGTCATATACAGAAACTGATGTCTTCTGCAAAAAGGACAATATTACTTCTTTCTCTCTGATCTGTATATCTTTTCTTTTTCTTTATTGCACCTTCAGTACATTGTTTGACAGAAATGCACATTTTGCCTTGATATAGTGATGAGAGTCTATATCTCATCTTGTTGCCAGTCTTTAGAAATAGCATTCAGATTCTTTTTAAACCATAAAATATGATGTTCAAGATGTATTTTGCATGGATGCTCTTTATCATTTTGAGGAAGTTTCCTTTTGTTTCTAGTATGCTGGAATTTTAAAAATCCTAAATGAACATTGAATTCTGTCAATTTGTCTGACTCTATTAAGATGATCAGACAGTTTCTATTCCCTCTTCCTGTTAATATGGTGAATTACACTGAGTGTTTTTTTTTTTTACTTTATCGTAAACTTGACTTTTACTATTTTAATGACTGCATTTTATTGTAATTGGTTTCTTTTGTAACATTATATATTTTTTCTATATTTAATGCTTATTAGTTTGGAATACTTTAAGATATAAAAAGTGACACAAATAGAACAGAGCTTCTATGTGTGCTTCACCAGGTTTCCCCCAACAGTAACATACATAGGTAAACATCAAAATCAAAAAAAATTAACAATGTTACAGCAATAATAACTCAACTATAAACCTTATTTGGATTTCATTTATTTTTATTTTGACTGTGTGTGTGTGTGTGTGTGTGTGTGCGCGCATGTGTGTGGTACAAATTTTGATGTGCTCTTTTCATTATCATTCAGTTTAAGAATTTACTTTTTTTTCAATCTCTTCTTTAACCTGTGCGTTATTTAGTTGTGTATTGTATAACTTCCAAATATTTGAAGATTTTCCAGAAGTGTTTTCATGTTATTGATGTTTGTGTTAATTTTGTTGTGGTCAGAGAACATTCTCTGCATGATTTTAATCCTCTTAAATTTATTGAGACTTGTAATATGGCCCAGAAAATGCTCTATGTGGGTGTATATTTCATGTGCACTTGAAACTACTATGTATTCTGCAGTTATTGGTTAGAGTATTCTATAAATGTCAGTTAAATCTGATTGATTGTGTTTTTCAAGTCTCCTGTATTCTTACTGATTTTCAGTCTACTTTTTCTTGGTTAGTGAATGAGAACTGATGAATCTCCAACAGAAATTATGGATTTAGTTCTCTTTTGAGTTCTTAAATTTTTTAATGAATTATGAAGCTTTGTTATTGGAAGCATACTAATTTAAGACTGTATGTCTTCTGGATGAATTGATCAATTCATTATTTTAAAATGTTTCTTTTGAACTCCGGTAATAATCTTTGTTCTTAAGTCTACTTTATCTGATGTTGGCATAGTCTGTCTAGCTTTCTACTCATCTGTGTCATTATATTTAAAATGGGTTCCTCCTAGATAGTATATAGTTGGGGCTGGCTTTATATATTTTTTTATGCAGTCCAATAATCTGTCTTTTAATTGGAGTATTTAATTGTTGATATGCTTGGGCTAAATCTGCCTTTTTACTTTTGTTTTCTATTCTACCTATTCTTTGTTCCCTTTCTTATTGCTTTCTGCTTTCTTTTGGCTTCATTTTTTTTTTTTTTACTGTTGGATTATTAGCTAAGCTTTTTTCTTTTGGTATTAACATAGGGTTTATAATTCATATCTAACTCATCACAGGAATATTGATGTAGTTAGTTATAAGTATATATTTTGCTTTTCTTCCCATTTATCCTTTTGTATTTTGGTATTCTATTGCTTTTTTCTTACCTTTTTTTGGGTTATTTGAGTTTCTTTAACTCTCTTATTTTATTTTTTTCTATTGGCTTCTTAAATATATCTTTCAAAAATTTTTAGTGTTTTCTTTTTAAGAGTTAAAAATTTATGCCATTAACCCATCAAAGTCTCTTTAGAGTCAATAGGGCACAACTTTACATGTCATACTGGCCCCTGTATACGTCCCAATTTTCACTGCACACTTGAAACTTTGCAACTTTCTTTTCACTTCTCACTTGAAACCACACTTTTAACTTTTTATTTCTCACTTCACAAATGTGATTCTCCAACACAATATAATTCCATTTACCTACTCATCACTTTTGTGCTTTTTTCAGTCACATTTTTACATCTCCATGTGTCATAAATGTTACTTTACAATATTATTACTTTTTATCAGAATAGACTGTTGTCTGGTAAGAAAATTATGATAAGAACAAAAGTCATAATCTTTTATATATGTACCTACTGATTTACCATTTGTGGTTGTCTTCTTTCCTTCTTGTTATTGGATTTCTACCTAGTATCATTTCTCTTCCAGCTAAATAACATTATTTTGCCTTTCTTGTGCTGGTTTGCTGACACTGAAGTCCTCTCAGCTTTCATATACCTAAAACTGTCTTTATTTCACCTTCATTTTGAAGAGTGTTTTTCTTTTGCATATGGAATTTGGGGTTGATTTTTCTTTTTTTCTTCCACACTTCAAAATGGCCTCCATTTTTTCTGATGACAGATTTGTGATCATCACTATTGTCCCTCCATATTCTACATATCTTTATCTGAGTGCTTTCAAGAGTTTGTCTTTGTCTTTGGTTTTCAGGGTTTTGACAGTGATGTACCTAGATGTGTGTAGTTTTCTTTGAATTTATCCTTTTGCAAGTTGAGCTTCTTGAATCTGTAAGTTTTTTGTTTTGTATTACAACAACTTAGGATATTTTTCTCCCACTATTCCTTCAAATATTTTTCTGCTGATAAATTTCCTAATTCTGAGTCATCTTAGCATTCACGAGATGGTTCCTACTTGCCTACTAAGCATTATTATTTTTACATATAATTAAATTGGATATTCTTAAATAAGTTTGTTATTTTTAGATACTTTTTCAGGAAGAGTATGTTGTTGGATGCTTTTTAGTCTAGGAATTTCCTATACTCATAAATGAGGGCTTTGAATTCATCATTTTTCTTTAAGATGCTGTAGATGCTTCTTCAAAGTCTGACATTTGGTGTTTTAGAGGACAAGTCTGGATGCCATCTTGATTTTTTTAGAGGGGAAACTTTTTGAGGGGTAGGATGGTTAATATAGATAGAATTGTTTTCTTTATGTTTGAAATTGAAAACTGAAGAGATCAACATCTAAAATAAATGTGTATCTTTGCTCTGATTTAGCTGATGTGAAATACAGTAAGTATGCCACAATCTAATTAATCAACATAGGTTTTTTTGTTGTACCTAATGTGGCGATAATCATTGCCAATGCTTTTGAACTTAGTAATCTATTTCTCTGGCCCTAGCTGGTTTCCTTTTTCTATATTCAGTCTACTTCTGTTTCTTGGAGTGAGTGAAAATACAGAGAAAATTGGCCTTAATTCTTTGGAACAATTTATTTTGTTTGAATTACTTACTCTTAGCTACTGCAGTTCCTCCTTTGTTTTGGGCATGAGTGTGGTGAGGAGCTGCTACTGTCTGCTCATTCTCCAGGTGGGCATTTCCTGCTGTGTACCGGTTAGGTACCTGTCCCAGTCTGATTCCATCTTTACTTATAACTTACAGAAGTTCTCCACATTTCCTGACTTCTTCATGACATGTATCTTATTCTTATTCCCACACACGTGTTTCTTTATTTTCCTATATATATATTTTTTGAAATATCAGTGGGTGTTCAGAATGGAGGAGAGGAAGGAATTAAAACCAGGGATTCAAAGTCACATCTCGAAATGGATGCCCAGGAATGGCTGACTTCTTGGCTGTAGCTCCAAATGCCTGATATGGTACCTGACACATAGCATGGACCAGGACATGAATTCATGTTACAGAAGTCTCTGCTAAAATGGGAATATATTTTGACATATCCAGGAATTACTAGAAAAAGTACTTTAGCCAACGGACAAAAGAAACAAAAAAAAGTATGAGGACTTATGGCAGCAGAAAAGGTGGGGAGTGATAGGTTCAGTAAAACTTGGAGTTTGCATGTAAGCAGCTCCAAATATTCTATCCTTATCAATTTTCTGGTCTTGCCAGTAGGATCTCATAGACCTATCTCTATCTATCTTCCTCCTCCCTTTTCACCTTGACCTCTCTGGTTTTTCCCTATTACATGTTGGATAAATTTCTAGGATATGTCATGGACTTAATTTAATTTTCCACAGAATCCAATCTTCTGTTTATAGACCACAGTGATTTTTAATTCAGTGGCCATGTTTTTTTCATGCCTGTCTCTCTTGCTCAGAGATTATTTTCTTCTCACAACTGCTTACTGGGAATTCATAAATTCAATGCCCACTTGGAAGTTATTAAGTTCATGGATTACCAATTTTCTAAAAATGTGTTATTTCTTGTAGCAAATTTATTTAATAGAGAGATATTTTTCTGATTTTTCAGTGGGGTTCCCCCTTTTTTTAAAGATTTTATTTATTTACTTGAGAGAGCGAGCACAAGCCGGGAAGGAGAGGGGCAGAGGGAGAGAGAGGAGCAGACTCCCCACTGAGCAAGGAGCCTGAGATGGGGCTCTATCCAAGGACCCTGGGATCATGACCTAAGCCGAAGGCAGACACTTAAATGACTGAGCCACGCAGGCGCCCCTGGTGTTCCCTTTTCTGCATAGCAGTATCTTTTCCAGATCCTGAGATGTTTCTATTTTAGGCCCATTCTTTTAGAGGGAGTTCTTTGCTTGTTTAAACAATGAGAATGATACTATTCTGTCAAAAATTAGAGGGGGTTCCTGCTGAAATCCTGCAGTTCTATATGAGGGGAAAACGGAAAATTTATGCTTTAGTGGTTTTCTCTGGGAGTTCAGTAGCTTGGAGTTGTGAGTGGATGTTGAGATAAGTGTGGACACTCACAGCTGGGAAACTCTCCATTGTATGAAAGGATATCTATTTGTGTTGGCTGAAGCTAATGTACACACCCATGATGGACTGGGCCAAGGTGGGGTGGGGGCAATGGCCTACACTTCTCACATTGAGGCCCCTAGCCTCACTGTCCCTCCTCCTTGCTCTGAGATAAGGAGTGTTAGTGAAGTTTTAACACACGTCTTCTTCACTTTGCTGACGACTCTACTTTTTGATGGGAAGGGCAGTCATGGATCAAAAAAGTGTGCTTCCTTAAATCAGACCCATTGTACACTAAATCTGGCAGCAATTCCTCCCAGTTTTATCCATTTTTCAATGAAGATGTTTACATGGATCATTTCTAATCTCCAGGTCATCCGGGAGACTAGATTTATTTATTAGTGCTTTGTCCCCATCTTGCCAAGATGCTCCAAAGCCTATATTTTTTATTTTAAAAGAAAGTCCTCTCTCATCCAGCCTGGGAAACTAGTTTGCAAGAGTATTTATGGGGTGTTAGAGCCTTGAGCCAATTGAAGATAGCGACCTCTTAGGCATGCAACCTCCTCAAAGGCATAGATTCCTCAGACTTGGAAAGACAGAACTCTCAGCCTTGATGACATTTGGATTTGGCTTGTTGATCTGAATACAACTAACATTGCAAAAACAGTGTTGGATCATGACAAGTCTTCTGCATAATGTAAGAATCATCCATGACATTTAAACAATCAAGAAATCAAGAGAACTGATCAGTTTTGTAGTCAACAGGCTTGCTGGAAGCTTGGGATCAATCACCACTGCAACAGAACTCCTTTGATCACAAGACTTACTGTCCTTGAATGTCAATGTCTTCATCTGCAAAGAGGAATAGAACTTTAAAATCTCCAAATCATATACACGCAAGTATGCATACATGTATATATACATATTATTATATATTCTTCTTATATATATAATATATATTCTTTTATATATTCTAGACTGAACCAAAGAGTAGTTCCAGTTCTACAATGATTAGAGCGATAGAAGCTGCATTCATCTGGTTGTATAAGTTCTGATATGTTCATTTAAAAAACAATCACTTTACCTTGCATAATTAGCCACTACTGCAACCTTGATACATAGCATAGTTCATGGAAAAACGCAGAAAGTCAAAATACACCTTTGAATAAATTAATAAACATATGTCACAGAATTTTTAACATCTAGTATCATCTTCAGACCTGGGCATCCTGGGCCCTGCCTTGAGCCCTGAGATTTAGAGGGCTTACTCTGTAATTCCTCTCCTTGCGATCCTCCTCCTGGACTCAGGAGGCCCCAGTGTCAAAGGGTCATGTCCATCCAGAGCAGGCTACCTCCTCACCCCAAGTTCTAGGTACCTGAGTGTGGGAAATGAGCAGGCCAAACAACTTTGAGCCTGCTTCTAGGGCCTACATCCACCTGTTTTCTGGATTCTCCTCATGAAAATATATTGTGTTATTTGTGTGTCCCCCCCTGGGCCAAGGAGGTGGCCAAGGAGAGGCTTCTCCCAGTGTTGGAGGTGGAAAGGGTAGGGAGGCAATGTCTACCAGTCTCCATTTCTTTTTTTTAAGATTTTATTTATTTATTTGACAGAGACACAGCAAGAGAAAGAACACACGCAAGGGGAGTGAGAGAGGGAGAAGCAGGCTTCCTGCTGAGCAGGGAGCCTGTTGTGGGGCTTGATTTCAGGACCCTGGGATCATGACCTGAGCTGAAGACAGATGCTTAACGACTGAGCCACCCAGGAGCCCCGAGTCTCCATGTCACTCTTGTCCCAAGTCTGGTAAATGTTAGGATGGGATGGGTTATCTCAGTTATTTACTCTCCCTACCCCTACACCCCAAATATACTCCTATGCAGTTTTTTTTTTTATTGGGACTGGAAAAATTCAGCACCCATTAAAACACACACACAAACACACCTCACAAAACCCAAACAAAAACCTTAATATCTATCTATCATCTATCTATCATCTATCTATTATCTATCTATCTACCTATCATATCTATCTAGCTATCTATCTGTCTAATATCTATCATCTATATCTATCTGTCTATCCATCCATCCACCCATCATCTATGGATCGATCTATCACTCACCTCTACAGATGCCTACATAGATATCTTCATCTACATCCAAACAGATATATAAAGGATTTGTATAGAATTATAAAGACACATATAATGAAGAAAAAACATGTCTTCTTTTCTTAATTCTTCTTATAAAAAGGACTTTAAGATAATGCTGCAACAGCACCTAAAGAATATTCAGCATTCCCAATCTTTCCCAGTTTCATCCTTTTATACAAAGAATGTCTCTTCCCCAAGTACCCCAGTGAATTCTGAGGAAATATTTAATGAACAGAATATCGCAGGGAGAAATAGAAATATGTAGTTACTGCTGAGAACCTTTCACTGCATTATTTCGTCCCGGATTAATGCGTTAGACAAAGCATGCTTCCTCACCACGGGGCTCCGGGTTAGGGCGGGGGGCATCGGAGCAGGACCTTTGTTACAGGAGTTTGTAGGTGCTGGTAGACCATGGCATCTATTTCCTCTTCAACCCCCTCTCCCAAATCTCAGCTAAAAAGAAGCTTTGTTTGCTTGGCTTTCCTGGAGTGGCTTTAAAATATTTCCATTTTCCAGGGATATATTAACATTTGACCATCCGTGTGATGTGCCAGTTCCTATTTTGCCCTTCAAGGGCTGAAATAACACCCACCCTTAGAATTCCCCTCACAAAGCAGAAGGAAATCCCTCCTAAGGCACAGTGCACCGGCTATAGACTTCATAATTAGCTTCTGTAATAAAGTACTTAATCGGAATGGAAGCCCTTGCTAATTACAGCGGGAAGTCGAGACAGGCGGGTTACCCACAGCTGGGGTGAGGCTCTGCAGAGGTGTCTGGGAACACGCACCCACAAGGGTCCAGGTCCGCTCGGGAGCCCCAGGCCTTAATTAGCCCCAGCAATTAAAAATGAAAACAATCCTCTATTTTCTCATTAAAAGATGGAAGCCCCTCCCCCACCGCGTTACTGGGAATGATAATTTTGCTGCTGCAAAGATCAAGCTGATTGCCCAAGACAATGGTGGCTCTTGGGCTGCAAGACCTGTCACCCCCTTGCTTACTAAATTTCAGGCATCTCTGCATAATGGGAGATTGATTAGGGTTAATAGACTTATTTTTACAGGTCAAGACACAAAACACTTTGGGTTGCTGGTGCTCTTGCACATAATATCACAAGCTATAAATCAAACCGCTTAAAAGAAGCGCAGAACTTTCTGCCTCGGAACTGTTGGTAACAATCAACATTTGTTTTCCCTCCAGCTACTGTCTGCCTTACTCTGCTGCTCCTGGATGCAGCCACAGTGTCAGTCCGATAGATGCGGGTAGGGCTTCAGGCTCATTTGCTTTACTTGTTCTTGGAAGCCTGGAAGTGAAGGGTGGTGTCCCACATAACTCCTTGGAATTCCTATGTTTGTTTTCTCTCCATTTCTAAGGTAACTGGTGCTCAGCGGCAGTTGTAACAACCATCAACATCTGTCAATCTCACCTTGACTTGATGATCAAAAGTAAGGCAGCTGGATCAAGAGATTTAAAAATTAAAAATGAAAGAAATCCTACCCCCAGGGGAGAGTTTGAGTATTTAGTCTAAGGGACCTGGGGGAGACCAGCGGGTCCCTCATGGCATTTGGAATGCAGCTGCCAAAGGCACAGCATCCCCGGAAACAAAGCCACATGCAGGGTGAACCTTCTGGAGACTGCTTCTTAAAATTACCCCTTGAGAAAAACTGAAGGAAATTGTCTCAGCAGGAGGAAATGTCAAAAAAATGCTTACCTAGGAAATTTGAGAAAACATTAAAAGAAGTACCTGGCTATGAAAGTTAAGAAGATTTGGGGAATTTGCACATCATCAGTAGTGCGTTCAGCTTCTTTTTTCTCCGTGTGGGGTGGCCTTAAGTTTAACGTGTATTTTTCTTCTAATCGAAAGCAAGCAAAGCTGCTGTCTTTATTACTTTCAACCAAGGATGACGTTTTCTTCATTTCTGAAACGTTGAGAGAGCGATATAGCTGAGAAGTGTAGCTCATCCAAAAAAAAAAAAAAATTCAATATCAACAAGTTTCCCGAAGCATTGTTATTTTTCATCTTCTTTTTCCACTGAATCTTTCCCCACCCCTACTCAGAGCAATGTGGCTCAGCCATATGGAGTCCGTAAGCCAGCAAGTATTTTTCTCAACTTCATAGAGCTGCTATTCCACCTAGCTTGTAAGAGGAAACCTGGAATCGAGAGAATAAAACAGTGTAAAAGGAGGTCGGGAGTGGGAAGGCAGGAGGAAAGATGAGGAAGAAGTAAGGAATGTTGAAAAGTGCACTTAGAAAAGTGCAATTTAGATCTCGCCATATGGCGGTCTGCTGATGTGGCTTCTCCACCCTTGTTAGACATGTAGAGTTGCATAATGAAATCTACAAATAAAGTTTAATAAGACAAGTAAATGGAAGTACCCCGATGGCAGGAATAAGAAGGAGCAAGCCAGTCAGTCCCACCCCTAGCTCCCAGCCTAGCAGATGTTGTGGCAGCTTCTCTGGAAGCTGGGGCCATCAGGCCTGGGCATGGGGCTGTGAGCTGGGACTAAGTTTCTATTGCCCTAATGGGGATGGAGGGAAAGAGGCCTGCTTGAGGTGGGGAGCCCTAACTGAAATTCCTATTGTACACCTGGGATCCTCAAAGGGTTTCTAAGTTCATAAAAATGAAAAATCCATCTCTTGGCTCAGAGGCATGGCAAGAAAGCACAGGATCTGTCTCAGGCTCTAAGTGGATTTTTAAAAAATCAGAACATATTTTTTTGAGAAACCTAAACACCCCATCTACACCAAACATGGGGGTAAGTTCTAAGCTTATATGTACTGTGTGATAACCCAAGCTGAGAAATTAACATAAAGTGGTCCAGGATTCATTGTGCTCTTGGGAGAAGGGTAGAACACTATTTTGAAGGACCACCCAGATTATATAAAAACACCCTCAGCAAAGACCACCCCATTGAGGAAGAACTCACAATTAAAAAAATAATTATAATTCAGACAAAGAAAAAAAGAACCATGAAGGAAAATCATCAAGACAATATACAGGAGAACTGGACCCCAAGAATAGAAGCACAGAAACAAAACCAGCTGAAAGAGATTATAGAATAAGATCTAAGATCCTTGAATTGTTTGGAGAAAGGCAGAAAGGTTGATGAACTACACTGATTATGTTTGTTACAAAATAAGCAAAAAAATGTAAAACTTTACAACAAATTGAAGAAAAATAGGAAAAAGCCCAAATCATTCAACAGAAGGCAATAAAGGAGAAAAATAAATAGGGAATGATAATTAAAAAGCAAAAAGAGAAGACAATTTAGATATACTGGTAATTCCAATAAATGCAAATGTACTAAACGTCCTTGTTAAAAGACAGAGATTCATGGGTTAGAATAAAACAACCAAATAAATAAGATTCATCATAAGCTATTTCCAAGAGATACTCTAAAGTGTCATGATATCAAATGGTTGAAAGTTGATGTTGATATTGAAAAGAATGGGAAAGGATACAATTGGCAAACACTCATGAAAAGAAAGCTTTAATATCAGACAAAATCAACTTTATTAGGGATAAGAAGAGTTTTTTCTTAGGGGGCGGAGCAAGATGGCAGAGGAGTAGGAGACCTGGATTTCATCTGGTCTCAGGAATTCAGCTGGATAGGGATCAAACCATTCTGAACACCTACGAACTCAAGAGGAGATCAAAGAAAAGAATAGCAACAACTCTCTGAACAGAAAAGTGACCACTTTCTGGAAGGTAGGACGTGCGGAGAAGTGAATCCGAGGCGATATTCGGGAGGATAGACGGCGGGGGAGGGGGCCTCCGTCGGCTGCTTCTGGCAAGTAATAGAGCCCTGGAGCACAAAATCAGAAATTTTAGAAGTTAGCTCCGCTGAAGGACGTCACTCCGGTGGCTAAGTTGGGGGGAACCCTCGTGGGACAGTGTGGTCTCAGGACCCTCGGGGTCACAGAAAGACTGGGGGTGCCTGAGTGCGGCAGAGCTCCCAGGTATCGGAGCGGGGAAGCCGGCTGCAGAGATGGAGCCGAGGCACGGGCTCTCAGCTCGGGGTTGCCATAAACCGTGATCCGTGGCACAGTTGGGCCACTGCTCCTCCAGCAGGGACCCAACAAATGGCAGATCTGGGGAGAGTCCCCTTCCTCCCCCGGGAGGAGAGGTGCAGGAGCACACCGCAGGGATCTGCTGGGTTTGGAGACTCCACACGGGGTCAGGTGCCAGAGATAGAAATGTGCAGTCACAGGCATCCAAATCGGCAAAGAAGAAGTCAAACTCTCACTCTTTGCAGATGATATGATACTTTACATGGAAAACCCCAAAGACTCCACCCCAAAACTGCTAGAACTCATACAGGAATTCAGTAAAGTGGCAGGATATAAAATCAATGCACAGAAGTCAGTGGCATTCCTATACACCAACAACAAGACAGGAGAAAGAGAAATTAAGGAGTCGATCCCATTTACAATTGCACCCAAAACCATAAGATACCTAGGAATAAATCTAACCAAAGAGACAAAGGATCTGTACTCAGAAAACTATAAAATACTCATGAAAGAAATTGAGGAAGACACAAAGAAATGGAAAAACGTTCCATGCTCATGGATTGGAGGAACAAATATTGTGAAGATGTCAATGCTACCTAGAGCAATCTACACATTCAATGCAATCCCCATCAAAATACCATCCACTTTTTTCAAAGAAATGGAACAAATCATCCTAAAATTTGTATGGAACCAGTAAAGACCCCGCATAGCCAGAGGAATATTGAAAAAGAAAAGCAAAGCCGGCAGCATCACAATTCCAGACTTCCAGCTCTATTACAAAGCTGTCATCATCAAGACAGTATGGTACTGGCACAAAAACAGACACATAGATCAATGGAACAGAATACAGAGCCCAGAAATGGACCCTCAACTCCATGGTCAACTCATCTTTGACAAAGCAGGAAAGAACGTCCAATGGAACAAAGACAGTCTCTTCAACAAATGGTGTTGGGAAAATTGGATAGCCACATGCAGAAGAATGAAACTGGACCATTTCCTTACACCACACACAAAAATAGATTCCAAATGGTTGAAAGACCTCAATGTGAGACAGGAGTCCATCAAAATCCTAAAGGAGAACACAGGCAGCAACCTCTTCGACCTCAGCCGCAGCAACTTCTTCCTAGAAACATTGCCAAAGGCAAGGGAAGCAAGGGCAAAAATGAACTATTGGGACTTCATCGAGATAAAAAGCTTTTGCACAGCAAAAGAAACAGTCAACAAAACCAAAAGACAACCGACAGAATGAGAGAAGATATTTGCAAATGACATATCCGATAAAGGGCTAGTATCCAAAATCTATAAAGAACTTATCAAACTCAACACCCAAAGAACAAAGAATCCAATCAAGAAATGGGCAGAAGACGAACAGACATTTTTCCAAAGAAGACATCCAAATGGTCAACAGACACATGAAAAAGTGCTCAACATCGCTCGGCATCAGGGAAATCCAAATCAAAACCTCAATGAGATACCACCTCACACCAGTCAGAATGGCTAAAATTAACAAGTCAGGAAATGACAGATGTTGGCGGGGATGCGGAGAAAGGGGAACCCTCCTACACTGTTGGTGGGAATGCAAGCTGGTGCAGCCACTCTGGAAAACAGTATGGAGGTTCCTCAAAAAGTTGAAAATAGAGCTACCATACGATCCAGCAATTGCACTACTGGGTATTTACCCCCAAGATACAAAAGTAGGGATCTGAAGGGGTACGTGCACCCCAATGTTTATAGCAGCAATGTCCACAATAGCCAAACTGTGGAAAGAGCCAAGATGTCCATCGACAGATGAATGGATAAAGAAGAGGTGGTATATATATATACAATGGAATATTATGCAGCCATCAAAAGGAATGAGATCTTGCCATTTGCAACGACGTGGATGGAACTGGAGGGTATTATGTTGAGCGAAATAAGTCAATCAGAGAAAGACATGTATCATATGACCTCACTGATATGAGGAAATCTTAATCTCAGGAAACAAACTCAGGTTTGCTGGAGTGGTGGGGGGTGGGACGGATGGGGTGGCTGGGTGATAGACACTGGGGAGGGTATGTGCTCTGGTAAGCGCTGTGAATTGTGCAAGACTGTTGAATCTCAGATCTGTACCTATGAAACAAATAATGCAATATCTGTTAAGAAAAAAAAAAGAAGAAGATAGCAGGAGGGGAAGAATGAAGGGGGGAAATCGGAAGGGTAGACAAACCATGAGAGACGATGGACTCTGAAAAACAAACTGAGGGTTCTAGAGGGGAGGGGGGGAGGATGGTTTAGCCTGGTGATGGGTATGAAAGAGGGCACATTCTGCATGGAGCACTGGGTATTATGCACAAACAATGAATCATGGAACACTACATCTAAAACTAATGATGTAATGTATGGGGATTAACATAACAATAAAAATTTTAAAAAAAAGAAAAGTTTTTTCTTAGAGATAAGCATGAATCATGTGGGGGATCTAACATCTAGAATTACAAAGCCTCAAAAATAATAATGCAAAAATGACTTGAATAGAAAGAGAAGTCACCATTATTACAGTGGAAGTTTTCATGTATTTCTATGAATTATTGATAATTAGAGACCAAAATTTCCTAAGAATGTAGATGTTTCACACAACATATTTACCAAGCTTAATATAATGAACATATTTAGAATCATGCACCAAATGAGAAAGAATGTACATATTTTCTTTTTTTAAAATTATTTTAGAGAGAGAGAGAGCATGAGTGAGAGGGGCAGAGGGAGAGGGAGAGAGAATCACAAGCAGACTCCTTGCTGAGCATGGGGCCTGACTTGGGGTTGGATCTTGCAACCCTGAGATCATGACCTGAGCCAAAACCAACAGTCAAAAGTTTAACCAACTGTGCCACCCAGGCGCCCCAGGAATGCATATATTTTCAAGGCATATAGGACAATTAGAAACATTGTCTAGGGGTACCTGGGTGGCTCAGTCAGTTAAGTGTCTTCCTTTGGCTCAGGTCATGATCTTGGGGCCCTGGGATTGAGCCCTGCATTGGGCTCCCCGCTCAGCGGGGGGCCTGCTTCTCCCTCTCCCACTCCCCCTGCTTGTGTTCCCTCTCTCTCTGTGTCTCTGTCAAATAAATAAATAAAATCTTAAAAAAAAAGACTCTGCACAAATAATAACCATTGTTAGTGTGGGATCTTCACCCACTTGATTTCTTTGCTGGACATCATGACCTCATAATAAGCTCCTCTTCCTTTCATATACCGTTGACACAACCACGTCCTTCCTCTCTCCCATCTGTGAAGAAGCTAAGAATTCAAAAAAACAAAATTACAAAGCAGCATCTCAAAGAGCGAGGTGAAACAAAATGGAATGTTCTTGCTTCATCATTTTCCTGAACAAACTTTTGTGAGGGTTTACTATGGGCAAGGCATGGGTGACCAGAAGAAATGAATAGAGTTCATTTCCAGCGTACAGACTGTCTGAAAACATGCATCACAGCACTGCCTAGTGGAGATCTAATGGGAGCCACACGTGTTAATTTTCAATTGTTTAGTAAGACATTTTAAAAAAGTAAAAAGGAAAAGGTGAAATTAGTATTAATATTAGCATTAATAATATATTTGGCCAATGTATTCCAAATAATTATTTCAGTATGCAATCAATATAAAAAACTATTAATGAGAAAAAAAAAGACTGTGGATTAGTGACCAAAATGTAATTTTTAAGAATTCTATTCATTAGGAAACTCAAAACGCTTGTAAATAATTAATGGACTAAAAAGGAAGTGAAATAATAATAATGAAATATTAAGAAAAGCAGTAATCCGAAACACTTCCCATCACAACTGTGGTACACGGTTAAAGTGACATTCATAGGGGCATTTGTAACCTTAATACCCTAAATGCATGCATTAGGGAAAACAAGAGACTAAAAAATAATGAATTAATCATTTATCTCAAGTACTTGAAAAAACAATAATAGCATAAACCTTTTGAAAGTAAAAGGCAATATGATAGATAAAAGCATAAATGAATGGTCTTAATACATATGAAAATATAGACAAACACATTCTAGATAAAAATAACTATTATATATAGCAGTAATGTCCACAATAGCCAAACTATGGAAAGAGCCCAGATGTCCATCGACAGATGAATGGATAAAGAAGATGTGGTATATATATACAATGGAATATTATGCAGCCATCAGAAGGAATGAGATCTTGCCATTTGCAATGATGTGAATGGAACTAGAAGGTATTATGCTAGGTGAAAGAAGTCAATCAGAGAAAGACAATTATATGATCTCACTCATACATGGAATTTAAGAAACAAAACAGAGGATCATAGCGGAAGAGAGGAAAAATAAAATGAAATGAAACCAGGGAGGGAGACAAACCAAAAGAGACTCTTAAGCATAGGAAACAAACTGAGGGTTGCTGGAGGGGAGGGAGGTGGGGGGATGGGGTAACTGGGTGATGGGCATTAAGGAGGGCATGTGATGTAATGAACAGTAGGTATTATATAAGACTGATGAATCACTGAACTCTACCTCTGAACCTGGTAATACACTATATGTTAATTAATTGAATTTAAATAAAAAATAACTATTATATATGATTTTATATTATATATTACATAATACATGTAATTATATATACTTGTATATAGTATATTTATATTATATAATATATTCATTATTAATAATATAGCATATGCAATCAATTCACTAACATTATTGATCAACATCATTAATAATTAACATATTATTAATATTATTATATCACCACATATTATAATGTATGTATTATATTATATTTTATAATCATATACACTGTATATAAGTTATAATTACATATCACTAGAATATGTAACATATAAATATAATATACAAATAATATAATATGCAAATGATATAGAAAATAATTGCTAATAATATTAATTATAAAATCTTAGCATATTAATTATATATAATATAATGAATAATACAGCATTAATTAATGACAGCATATATAATATATAAATATGTAATTACATATATTATGTAATATTACATATTTAGTATACAATATAAACTTCATTATTTTTTCAGGAAAATTTTTAAAAGACTGAATATAGCTATAATTTGTAAAGAATTAAATTAGTAGGCAAATTCTATCAAAAACAAAACCAAAGATCTGGTAAAGACAAAAGGCAAGGAGTAAGTAAGTTATATTTTAAGGAGAATTAAAAAAGAGAAACTTGCCTTAAAAGATCACAAGACATATTTTATATTGATAGTAATAAAAACTCAGTGTGTGTGTGTGTGTGTGTGTGAGGGAGAGAGAGACGACAGAGACAGGGAGAGAAAGAGAGGCCAATGGAACAGAATTATAGAATTAGGAGTTGAGAAACAGCTGATACGGGACAGAGAAGGATGGAAGACAATTTCTGCAAGTGTACACAGAAAGGATAAACATTCACTAAAGATTGCTGGGCTACTTGACTTGGCTCACGGAAAAAAGTAAAGGTAAATTCTACCTGGCCAGGTCTAGCCTAGGAAAGGGTGAGATTTGGGGCTGGGGTATACAGGGCCTTCAGCTGTGTCTGTAAAATTTTATTTCTTTGAAATAGTATCTAAAATTATAAAAAGAAATACGACAAAATGGTAATGTTTGTTAAATCTAAGACACCGTACTTTGATGTCTGTTTTCTATTTTCTGTCTACTTTACTGTATGTGGAAATATTCCACACACACACACACACACACACGTGTCTGTCTAGAGTATATACATTATATATATGGAATACATATATATATGCACATATGTGTATGTATATATTCTATACTTGTGTGTGGAATATACTCTATAAATCAATATGTGTGTGTAATGTATTTTTTTAAAGCCACAATAGTAAGTAGGAGGCAAAAATGAATGGACTTTTATGTTGTGCTGAAGAGTTTGAGGACAATGGGGAGCTAGGGAAGGACTTTTTGGCAGGAAAGCAGCCTGGTTGGGTTTTCTTGTCAGCAAGATTGCTCTGGCCACAAAATGGCCAAGCGACTAGGTGAGGGTAAGGTTGGAGGTCCAGTCACCTCCAACGTGGCTGTTTAAGTATTTAGGGCAGAGAGCACCGTGACGGAGATGGGCAGCCTGGAGAGGTAACAAGGAGGTGGGATTTCCAGGGCAGGTGGTTTCTTGAGCATGGCATGTGCAGGGAGAGGCAGGGAAGAGTCTGGGGTGCTCTGTGGATTTGGGGCTCTGGCAGCTGAATCATTCCCCGAGAGGGGCCAGAGGAGCAGTGGGACTTTCATGAGGGCAAACTATGGAGCGTAGATTTGAACACGAGGAGCTTATTTTTATTTATTTATTTATTTTAAGATTTATTTATTTGTCAGAGAGAGAGGGAGAGAGCACAGCAGGGGGAGCTCCAGGCAGAGGGAGAAGCCGACTCCCCGCTGAGCAGGGAGCTCGATGCGGGACTCGATCTCAGGACCCTAAGATTATTACCTGAGCCAAAGGCAAACGCTTAATCGACTGAGCCACCCAGGCGTCCCAGAACATGAGGTGTTTAAAATGCCTTGCAGAACATCCGCGTGTGCAGCTATTAGGTGGGCATTCCTGCCTATGAGCTCCTGTTTTAATTAAAAGTTTTTCTTAGAATTTTAGGAGCTTAGCATGGCTTGAGTCTTTAATCTGTAATTTGCAGATTCTATATTTGTTACCTACTACTGTCATGTAATAAAGTCTCTTTTCAGCCAGCTAACGAATGTTGAAAAAATATAGTAAGTCAGGAATTAACTTTTCAACAAAATATGACCATAAGGTTCTCCTTTACTATTCAACATATTTAGTGTTTTATCCAGCTTTCTTCTAATTTTTCTAAATCATTAGTCTAATGGTATGACCCAGTGGTTTGACCCAGTGAATGATAAGCACACGTTTATTCAACGTGTCACGGCGGGTCTCAGAAGTTGCTGTTACTAATTTAATAATTACCCACGCAAACCAGTATTTAGTTTTTCTTTTCTAAGTTATTTCTCTAATACTGAGGAAGCAGAATAATTTCAAAACAAGAGGAGCCATGGGGCACCTAGGTGGCTGAATCGGTTGAATGTTTGACTCTTGATCTCAGCTCAGGTCTTGATCTCTCGGTTGTGAGTTCAAGCCCTGAGTTGGGCTCCAAGCTGGGCATAGAGCCTAATTAAAAAAATGTTGGGGTGCCTGGGTGATGAAGTTGGTTAATATCCGATTCTTGGTTTTGGCTCAGTTAGTGATCTCAGGGTCGTGAGATCGAGCCCATGTTGGGCTCTGCGCTCAGCAAGGAGTTGCTTGAGATTCTCTCTCTCCATCTGCCCCTCCATCCCTCTCTATAATAAATAAATAAATCTTAAAAAAAATGAATTGTTGAATCTCCTGTTTGGAAGTTTAAGCCAGCCGCTGCCATTTCTTTTATGTCTGCATCGGCAGGAAGTGATGCAGACCCTCCGGGGACCCTCTGGGTAGCTACCATCCAGGGACACAGCCATTGCTTGGAAGGTTGAAAGACCAGAGTGGGGTTTGGACTGTGCAGGGGGTTGAAATCAAAAAAGCTATTTCTTTTTTCTTTACTTCCCCCCCCAATACTTTTCTAATATATATATTTCTATTTCCATTTAACTGAGGCCATTGATAGCTAAAGCAAGTGCAGGGTATCACAGTGTCATGGGTGAGACAAAGGCTGTCTTTCATCTTAACCAGTAGAACTCACTAGCACTGTTGATGCAAATAGGAGGTGTGGCTGCTTTTTCTTTGCCTGATATACAGGAAAGTTTTTATTTTGCTTTAAAAAAATCCCTCTCTTTTGGCTTCTATCCATGTTTCTTCTCAGCTCAGACCATAAGGTAGCTGCATAGAACTAACTCAAGAAAGTCCACTTTTCTCTCTGTAGGACTAGAATGGGTATCCTGGTCCAATAGCCAGTCCATCCATATAAGGGTGGCATCTAGTATAACAGGTACTCATTGTCTGGGGATCCCACATGTAAATGGCTCAGATGGCTCAGATGGAAGTGAAATGCATCACAATACAAGAATATTCGCCTTCACTAACCATGCATAAAATTGATCTCTATTTCAACATCCCTCCCAGTTTAACTTTAGCGAATGGTTCTGTCACTGCCACACATTGGGGGCAATCATCAAATATAGGGTAGTCACAAACATATTACCAAGCAAAGTTGCAAATCTTGCAAAATATCAAGGACTTACGAAGTCAACCCAGAACTGCCGGAATCATGCAAAGCCATTGACCCAGTGAATATCTAAAGGATTTAAACCATTTAACAATTTAGAGGGGCCTGCATTCCTTTTGTTATTTCAGCCTCCTCCCCACGAAGTAAGGAGATGGTGGGGCTAAGGGGAGAGCCACTCAGAACATATGAGAGTCTCTTTTCTGGGTCTGTGCCCCTGAGGGTGGACCACACCACAGTGGTATACACATGTAGGTCTGAGGGTGTCCAAGGGCCTTCTAACAATAGTGTTAGGCAAGGAGTGTGGGAAGGACTTGGTTGAGGTGCCTACTCACACACCTGGGTTAGGGTCCTCCATTTTACACCTTCTCTGGGTCATGCAAATATAGAGACAGACATGCATGGAGTATATTTGCTATAATCAGAGGTTTAGTAAGTAACTTGCTTAAAGCCATAATAAGTAGCAGATCTGGAATTTGCACACATCACTAACTTTAAACCTTGGGCTTTTATTTCGAATTCTATTTTTTTCCGGTAGGATTTGTAGGAAAAAATGACTTATTTGTATATATTCATTCATCTACTCTTTTTTTTTTTGAAAAAAAAAGATTTATTTATTTATTTGAAAGAGAGAGAGCATGCATGTGTGCACGAGCAGGGGGGAAAGGAGAGAGATCCTCAAGCAGACGCCCCACTGAGTGCGGAGCCTGATGCGGGGCTCAATCCCAGGACCCTGAGATCATGACCTGAGCCCAAACCAAGAGTCAGACACTCAACTGACTGAGCCACCCAGGTGCCTTTCATTCATCTATTCTTTTATTCAACAATTATTCTCATTCTCTGTCCTCTTCCCTTCCTTCCCTCCCATCCCCTCTGTCTCTCTGTTCTGAAGTAGCTAACAGATGTGAACACACATGTGTTGTGTAAAGCATGATGGTGACTGCAGTAACATGCGGTCATTGTGTGGTGCCATCCAGATCCCCTTCAAAAAAAGGACTTGTTGCTGCAGCTGCTGGGCAGGCTGTCAGCACATAGCCTCCAGCTGTTAGCCCCTGCAAGATTACCTCAGCTGTAGAGAGCCCCCTTGCACAAATGCATACCCTTTCCTGGGGACGCTGGCATCCAATGGCTGATAGAAGCAGGGTACAGAGGCCTGGCTATCTCAGCCTAACTAGGACACTGCTGGAGTCTCATTCTAGCTGTAGGGCTCCCTGTAGGAGAGGTTGAAGCTGTCAGTTGTCCTGCATTGCAGCTCATTTCTCCCTTTGCCCAATTGTGCTTCCTTCCTCTTCTCCACAAGCCTTGATACCAAAGGCATTGTTTAATAAACATCCTGCATGTAAACTATATTTCAGAATCTGCTTTCTGGAGAACCCAGTTGTAATGGTGGGTTCTTACATAAGGTGCATGTAATATAATGTAAAGTATGTCCCTTGTACCCTAATAGGGGAAGTGAGACATAAAGTTACAGCTGTATAAGAGAAATGTAGTAAGAAGTAGGGGATGTGGGAATTCAGATCCCTCTGTGGGGGATTATTAGTTTTCAGAGACGCCAATCACTTCTTCTGTGCCTGTCCACCTCCTCTTCGGAGAATTAGATCTTCCCACATCCCTAGAAGGCATAGCCAAAGCTGTCATGTAATCATCTACCTTCTACCCACCTCCACAGTTGACTGGTTAAAGGGTGGACATCAGACCCAGGGCGGTCAACCCACCGGCTCAGCTGGATCTATAAGCTTCTCTCTCCAAGCGACTGGGAAATTGGGATAAAATGAGAATGTACTCAGTTTCCACTGGACTCTGGAATTGGTGGGACAAGTAAGCCATCGGACCTCAAAGATACAGAGAGCTGGCATAACAAGAATGAGAATAACGAAGAAGACAAAAGCAGACAAATGGAGACTTGAGGCCCCAGAGAGGGAAAGAATAACTTTCATTGCCGATTTTCTGGTACCTCTTACTCCAGTTTCATGTGAGACCTGGCTGCTTTTGGTGCCCAAAGGTTCTGTGAGTTAGCTCTGTATTTTTATCCAACAGATTAGTTCTTTGAACTAAAAAGGTCCATTTCTTGTAACAGTATTGGACTAAGACAATCACAGGGGAAAGGACTTGAACTGGGAGTTGCAAGAAACATAAGATTTCAATAGGGGAGGATAAAGGGACCATGGAATTCACACACAGAGGTGCTGAAACACATATTTGTTGGACATTTTTGGAGGATGATGAATAGCCCAGGTTGGCCAATATGGAGGAAATGGAAAGCAAAATAACAGGATAAATGTTTGCAAGACTGGTGGGAAAAGTTTGACTCATCAAAGGAGCTGGCCAGCAATAAAGAGTCTATTCATTCTTTTTAGGAATTCCCAGTGGCCACAGAAAACATAAAACAAGGATAGAAGGCTAAGGTTGGTTGTTGGAAGAAGTGAGGAAATAAAAATAGGACAGTGGGTGTCTTACTTGTGGCAGGGTAATAAGAAGAGATTAATGAAAATGGAGCAATGGAAGGAACTAGCAGGGGATGGTGACTCTTGCTGAATGATAGGGAATAGGTGGACTTGTTTCTTACACACACCCACTGCATACCCCACACATGGCTGCAAGCTGGGTCCCATCCAACTCCAGGGACTGCTCTTTACAATGACTTCAATGTGAATGATCCCCTTGGGGTTGGGCAATATGGTGTTCTGGCTCATAAGTCATAGCTGTGTATCAACTCAAGAGCTTTCAATTGATGATGATAAAAAAAAAATCCCAATTGGAACTGGCTTTAAAATAGAGACTCTACTGGCTCATGTAACTGAAGAGTAAAGAGGTAAAAGGGCTTCGGGTGGGGTTGATTCAGAAGTTCACACAGTCAGGGTTCTAACTCTAGATTTCTTTGATCTTTTCATGTGTGTCAACTTTATCCTCTGGTCGGGTCCTCTCACGGTGAACAAAATTATTTCAGTAGTTTGTGATCTCATTTCTTTATAAACCTCTATCTGAGGAATAGCATCTTCTTCAGTGATTTTTCCCAAAGCCTGATTAAATATCTCCTCAGGTCTCATGCACCTAAATTAGGTTATGTGCATGTAGTGTGTAGTTGAATATTTAGCAACTGGCATATGCACTTTCTCTCAGAGAGAGAGAGACAGAGACAGAAACAGAGAGATGGAGAGAGAGAGGGTCAGAGAGAGACACACACATACACAGAGAGAGAAGCCCTGATTGTAACATTTGAATGCCATAGCACAAATACTCTCATCATGGCTGATTTCAAACTACCAGAGTGATGTCACTGAACCCAAAGTTGGGAAGAGGTCTACACAATTGACTCTCTGAAGCCCATGAGAGCTGGCTCCAGCACCCTACTATTTCTAACCCTAAACCAATCATATTAAGTTGATAATCCATAATGATGGTATAGGGTGATCCAGATTGGTCTCTGAAGCTGCAGGGATCAATTCCATCCATCTACATGTAAAGTAGGGGTGGAGAAAATGTATAGGGGTATGACAACTGTTGAGTATCTAGTACTGTTGAAATTCGTGCAGGAAGAAAGATGAAGAAAAGAAGGTAAACTGTTGAAGAGAAGAAAACAGAGATGGGGCTGGATGTGGAAAAGGAGTCAAAGCTCATGAGTGGATGGTATGAACATGAGGCATGGGGGAAAATAAAGAGTCAAGTGAAGAATCATCACAGATCTACCAAAATATATATCCTTGTACTGAAAGCTCTCTCGGGTTTAGCCCCACTTTATTTTCCAGGACTATTTGGGAGGTACTACAGTACAATGGTGAATAGTCAACATCTTCCAAGTTATGAAAGCTATTCTGAGGCTCCATCCTCCTTAGAACTTTAAAGGATGAGAATTTTTGCTGTGAGAATCAGCTGAGAGATTTAACTGTTTTCCAGAGATTCACTCTAAGATGGTGTAGGACACAGTGGCTAAGAATGCAGTTTCTAAAGCTGGGATGCCTGGCTTGACTCCCAGTTCTGTCATTGGCCAGGAGACCTTGGGAAAGCTGATGAAACCAATCTGTGTCCCAGTTTCTGGATCTGTAAATGGAGACTCCAGTACTATTTTAAATGAGTTAAGAAGGAAGCATTAGACAGAGGTGGTTCTAATGCTTTAGTAGCCCATGTTAGCAACCCAAAATCTAAGCCTGAAGGTTAAGAAGGTTAAGAAATCAAAACCTAAAGACGGTCACAAACAGCCATCAAGCCTTTCCCAAGTAAGGCAAAGGCTTAAGCTGTAGCCAGTCAATTTCCTTGCTTTGCTTTTGTGTCTTCTCTGTAAAAGTCTTACCCCTGGCTCCTGTTGGTGGAGCACTTCTAACCACTTCTGGGTTTGGCACTGTCTGATTTGAATAGATGTTTGCTTAAATAAACTCTTAAAATTTTTAATATGCCTCAGTTTATCTTTTAATACTACCCATATCATGAGGTTGTTATAAGGAATAAATGAGTCAATGCCCATAAAATGCTTGGAAGGTACCTGGAAGATTCCGAGCACTACATGGAAGTGATAGCTATAATTTTTATGTACCACATTTAGCAGAGTACTAGAGAAGCACTAACGATGCTTATTACAACCAGTTACCACTCTTTTGCCCAGATTTTATATTCCAGACCATTGTTACATTTCTTACCTTTTGCTAGAGAAATGATTGCAAGTCTGGGTGAGAAACCTGGACCGCACTCACATATTTCTTCCTCCTTCAAACTCTCAAACACTGTACTGGTAACTCTGTGGACACTTACTCTTTCAGCTGCGTATTTTGTTTACTGTGGGCTTCCCTCGTTTCCTCACATTCTTAAGGTGAGACTAGGACTTGGGAATTTTGGATCACCAAGGAGCTCAGCACCATACCTTGATCACTGTAGGCAAAGCATATGGATAGCTAAGAAGAAGAATAGGCTGATTTCAGTGCATCAAACTCATCTCAACCTAATGTAAGACATCTTGTCAACAGACCCTGGATTTGGGTTTTTCCTGCTGGTATGTAGGGGAAAAGAATGGGCTATTGTATCAGTAGGTCTTGGCAGGAAACAGAACTCACCCCAGGTCCTTCAAGTGAAAGGCATTAATGACAGGATGATCTGATGAGTGGGCAGGGTTGAGGGAACCAACAAGGGATGGCGAAGCACCCAGTGACTAGTACCTCGTTAGGGCCAAAGTGACAAAGGGAAGACATTGTGTTGTCAGAGCCCAGTGAAAGGTGAAGCCTTGGGGCAGGGGCCACCAGGTGGGAACTGAAGTTATGAAGACACCCAGTGTCTTCAGGAAACATGGCCCTAAACTGGGGAGAGGAGAAAAGGACAATATCTCAACCTCTCTTTCCTCTCATCCTCAGATCATCCTCAGACCAGAAACCCACCAGCATGGAAGCCTGGCTGACTCGGACCTCAGAGATTATTCTCCTAGTGCACACGGCAGGACAGAAAATGGATGAAATTTATGTTGAAAATGTATTTTATTTAGTACAGTATACCCAAAATATTATCATTTCAACATGTAAGCAATATAAACATTATTATGATGATATTGTCCATTCTTTGGTACTTAGTCTTCAAATCCAGTATGTGTTCTACATTCCCAGTGCATCCCAGTTCAGACCAGCCACATTTCCTGGGTTTGTTAGCCATCTGTGGCCAATGGCTAACACACTGGAGGGTGTAGTTCTAACCTGCTGTTAGTATCATTGGACTTAAAAACTGAAACAAAAGAAAATCATTAATTCAATAAAATTACACCTTCATGTAGAATAATTATATGAGGATATGCCATCAAAATCTTCAAGAGGCCTGTAACCATGTTCTGGGATTTAGGGTGCTGTTGGGGAAGGTCATCAAAAAAGATGTGACCACTGATTGACCCATAAGTTGGACCCAGGCACTTAGAGTTTCCTTTCCCCGCTCCCCATCCTTGCAATGTGGGTTTTGTTTGACTCTCCCACATCCAGAGGCTGCTCCAAGGTCATAGCCTTGAGATAGTGGTGTGTTACATTTCTTAACTTTTGCTAGAGAAATGATTGCAAGTCTGGGTGAGAAACCTGGACCGCACTCACGTATTTCTTCCTCCTTCAAACTCTCAAACACTGTACTGTTGAGAACACCTGCATGATAAATGTGACTAAACCCAGTTAGGGTCTCTTTATAAACTTTTAAGATTTGGTACGTTGGTGTGGGGATCCACTTGTCTTGTGGCTGCCCAAGACAAGCCTTGTATGTAAGTTCCCTTTGCTTATTAAAACTGCTACCTACCAACCTGGAGTGGCCTGACCCTTTCTTCGGTCTCTCCCTGCCTTCCAAGTACAGGGGTCATTTTCAGACTTCACCAGGGAAGCTCCAAGAAGGTTACAAACCAACAAGTATTCATTAACAGAGCTGATGAATGACCAAAAGGCCTTTTTCTCATCCTAAAAAAAAAAAAAAAAGACACTCTTTCTATTCAGCAAGCAGAACAAAAGTAACCAGCTACTATTTGTTAAAATAACTGGACATGCAGATTATCCCTGGGCCTCTAAACTCTAAGAACCAGATGTAACTGCAAGTCTGTTACATGTAAAAAGTAAGCTAGTGACAAACACATGCATCAAAATTATGGGCACATAATTTTGGACAACAGATAGTAGCAATCTGTTTCTAAACACCTACAGAATGAATGTCTTAGTCCATTTGGGCTCCTATAACAAAAAGGCCATCAACTTGGTGGCTTAAACAACAAACATTTATTTCTTACAGTTCTGGAGGTTGGGAAGTCCAAGATCAAGGCATTGACAGATCTAACATCTGGCAAGAGCCTTCTTCCTGGTTTGCAGATGACAGTCTCAAGGTGTCCTCATATGGTGGCAGGGGTAAGAGAACTCTCTGGAGTCTTTTTTATAAAGGCACTAATTATACTCATGAAGACACCACCCTCATGATCTAATCACTTCCCAAAGGCCCTGTGTCCTAATGACATCACATTAGGGTTTAGGATTTCAAAATATGAATTTTGAGGGAAAATAAACATTCTGTCCATAACAATGAGTTTCTTAGCCATTATTGGTAAAGGTTTTTACTTTCCAATTCAGAATTTTTCTTTATGGTAATGAAGTTGGCCATTGTTCTTTGTGAGACTTCAGATGCCTATGACTGCTTTTTCCATTGTAAGTATAGATTTTGATTTTGTTCTTTCTTAATCTATAAAGCTTTCATTTTGTGACATTGTGGCTAGTATCTTTGCAATCTGGAAGAGTTGGTTGCTTCTTCTGGCTTCCACAAATAGGTGTTTTTTTCTCAACAGAACTGTAAACTGTATCTTTAGACTTTCTTGGTTTCTCAGCTAGTGAAATTTTTATTATTTCTGAGCAACCACACTTTCCCTTACTATTGAAGGAGAAAATATGTTCCATCAAATAGATATCTGTCCAAGGCTACAATATACTATTGCTTTATTTCTTTTACACAATTATAAAATTCCATGACAGCTTTACCTTTTGGAAAGTGAAATTAAGCAAAATCAGAATCTGTCTATTGCAATTAGAAACTGGATTGAGAGAGTTTGGTAGGCAATTGTTATAACCTGTTGAATGTGTGGTCCACTTTCAGCAGGCTAACCCAAGCATATATTAGAACACATTTAAAAACAATAAAAATTATGGAACTTCAAGCTCTGCTGGCCTTTAGCCTTTCTCCCTCCTAGGTAGCTCATCTTCACTGAAGTACAGAGCCCCTTCATCTACTTCTAAAAGGATCAGGAAAGGCTCAGCATGCATGCTTTTCTGCCTCTTCTTCAAGAAAGCCAGGCAGCCCCTAAGGACTTTCTTCCAGGAGCATGTCTGTGCCCATGTGAAAATTCTAAGGCTTCCAGAACCATGTCTGTGACTTGATGTTAGCATTCCGAAAACTCTTTATTCACATTGTAAGCACTTGATGAAGAGTCCTCAGAGTAAACTCCTGGCTAGAGATGGATGGCCTGAGTTTATTCAAAGGCCAAATAATTTCCAGACATTTATTTTGGATGGAAACACATGTCTCTCCCTTGGTAATAACTTCCTTGTGAGATATACAGGCAACCCCCAACTTGCAAATAGACTATTTAGAAATTTCATTTGTAGGTCAGTCGTTTGGAATGCACAATGATTTTTTTTTCCATAGAAATCATCTTATAAGTGGTAGTTAAGGACCCAGGCCAGCCCCCAAATTCTTACTTAACCCCTACCTTAGTCAAAGTACCGCAAGAAGGAAGAGCAGAAAATAAGAGCCACACAGTACTCTTTGCTTATTTCTAGGATATCCCTGTAGAGATAGAATCTTATGGTAATTTGGACACAGATGCTAGGCAGACTGACTGTACTCGAATTTAGGCTTGGATGTGCACTAGCCGTGTGACTTTAGGCAGGTCACTTAACCTGTATTCTCAGTGTCCTCATCCATAAAAGGCAGATGCTGTTAAGATTTATTTCATGGAGGGGCACCTGGGTAGCTCAGTGGGTTAAGCATTCGACCCTTGGTTTTGGCTCAGGTCATAATCTCAGGGTCCTAAGATTGAGTCCCAGGTCGGGCTCCATGCTCAGCAGGGAGTTTGCTTGGATTCTCTCTCTCCCTCTGCCCTACCTCCCACTCATGCTCTCTCTCTCTCTCTCTCAAATCAATAAAAAAAAATCTTTTTTAAAAAAGATTTATTTCATGGAGCTAGAACTATTGGGTGAGAATTACACACACACACACCCTAGAACAGTTCCTGGAACTCAGGCAACACCACGGATCATTTGCTATAATTATAATTGGTTCTAGTAACTGGCATGATGCTGTTCTTTTTCAATCACTGATTCATAGTTCACTGAACAAAAAATAATACAGATGGAATACTAATAACAAAATGGAAATTAAAAGGAGATGGTATGTCCCCCCCCCATTGTTGTTTGGGCAAAATCAGATAAGTTGGAGGAAAAAAGGAAATAAATACTGAGGTTGAATTCTAGGATGTTTTCAATGATTCTAAAGGTTGACTTTAAAAAAAAAGATTTAGGCTTATTTATTACAAATAGTTTGGAAAATAGAAAAACACAGAGAGAGAAAATAAAAGTCTCTCCCTATCTAACCACCCAGAAATAGCCACTAATAACTTTTGGTATCAACGCTATTCTGTCCTATGCATGTATACAAATGTCAAAAATTAAAAATAATTATAATTAAACCATCCGTATTATTTTCATACGAGGTTTATTTAGTTAGCAATATACTATAAAAATTCTCTTGTATTCTTATAGTATGTGATTTTTTAAAGATTTTATTTATTTGATAGAGAGAGACACAGCGAGAGATGGAACACAAGCAGGGGGAGTGGGAGAGAGAGAACCAGGCTTCCCGCTGAGCAGGGAGCCCGATGTGGGGCTCGATCCCAGGACCCTGGGATCATGACCTGAGCCGAAGGCAGACGCTTAACGACTGAGCCACCCAGGCACCCCTAGTATGTGATTTCTAATGGCATTGTGCTTTCATTGCACAGAAATACGAAAACTGACAAATGTCCCAGTTGGTGGGCATTTAGGCTGTTTCCTTTTTTATACTGTTCTAAATAGTGTTGTTATAATTATACAGATGGATAAAAGTTTATTCATGTAGCTGTTTATTTCCTTTAATGAAGAAATTAAGTTTCTAGAAACTTCCATATAGATTCTACTCGTAATTGAAAGCTTTTGATACATTTTGCTGAACTGATTCTAGAGAGAATGTTCTAATTCACCTTTTTCTAGCAATGAAAATGCAATTTCCTAGGAAATTTCCAAAGTTCTGAGATTGAGAGTGTATTTAATCTTGCCAATCTGATAGATGAATAAGGGCATCTCGTGATCTCAATTTTCATGTTTTGAACCTGATATGGAACATTTTTCTTGTGTTTATTGTCAATTTGAATTTCTTTTGTCAATGATCTCTTCATAGTCTTTGGCCATTTGTCTATTCCTGTTCATCTTTCAATTTGTCTTTTTTCTCTTCCCACTAAAGAAAACCCTTTTTCCTTTGTAGTCATACAATACACAACTGTATTTAGAATGTAAAAAAATCACTGTGTGCTTTTTCTTATTTATTTATTTGAGAGTGAGAGAGAGAGAGAGTGAGCAGGGAGGAGCAGAGTGAGAGGGACAAGCAGACTCTGCGCTGAGCGCAGAGCCCCATGTGGGGCTCGATCCCACGAACCTGAGACCATGACCTGAGCTGAAATCAAGAGTGGGATGCTTACCTGACTGAGCCTCCCAGGCACCCCCACTGTGTGCTTTTTCAAAATTTATTTTTATTGAGATACAGTTGACCTATAACATGGTGCAAGTTCAAGGGTAAGTTCAATCACGCATTGATTTGTTACCTCTCTCTACTGCAATATGATTAGCACCTTAGGGTTAGCTAACTCCTCTATCACATCGCATAACTATTTCTTTTCTGTGGTGGGAGCAACTGAGACCGAGTCTGTTAGCAGCTTTGAAGTTTACCGTACAGTGTGTTTCTGATGGGAAAATGTTACTGGGATGAGAGTAGAAGCAGCACAGACCCTGCTCACACAGCCACCACTGGACTGATTTGGGCGGCTCCCAAGAGGTGAGCTGGACAAAGAGGCATCAGGCACAGTCTCCAATAGCTGGATGGGCTGTTCACAATAACAGGAAACTAGGAGCAAGTAGTGTCTGGTATGTAGAAAGTTTTAATTGTTATATGTGTGAAAAACCATTAGAAAATTAAATGGAGGGAGAATGTTATGTAGAAGATTTTGAATCAGACCGATTGAATCAAGCAATTCTACTGCCTTTCTGGATGTCAGTTAGGTAGTCTCCTTCATGAAGGTTATTTTTTAAATATATGTATTTTTTTATTAAGTAAACTCTATGTCCAACATGCGGCTCATACTCAAGATCGAGAGTCTCAGGCTCTACTGACTGAGCCAGCCAAGTGCCCCCATTTTATGTTTTTAATATTTTGTGAAATAACAAGAAGAGTGTAATCCAAAGGTAGTTCACACACTTACTATTGGAGCAAGAGCAAGTTATAAATGATAAATGCATAATTATTTTGTAACTTGTTAAATTATAGTTTGCCTAGAAAATAAAGGGCAAGATTCTCAGTGAATTTTAAAATTCCCAGAAAATTTAAATTCTATCAATCGAAATGAAACGCTGAAGCGTAGGAGTCCTCCTTTGGAAAGGAGGTGGAATTGTGAAATGGGTAATTTGGCAAGAATGGCAGAATGCTGAAAAACCAGAGCACTTAAAAAAGGAGAAAAAAGAAAATTATATACAGAGAGATTATGTCAAAAACGCAAGTATAGAATAGAAGCTATAAAAAGATCTTAAAGGGACGACATAGGGGCTGATACACATATAATGCAATACGAATTACAAGTTATTGATAAAATTCAATATAAAGTTTAGAAGAATTAGAAAAAAAAAAAACCCTTGGAGATTCACATGCCAAAGTGTATGGGAATCATACACTCAGGAAATTATACTAATAAAAAAAGGAGCGTAAACTATGCATTATAAATAGAGACAAGGAGCTGGATACTAGATTAGAAATACCTGAGCGCTACTGCTATTTTGGGATCGGGGGATGGTAGAAATGCACACAGATCCAAAAAACTTGGACGATGGGTTGGAGACGACAAGAATACATAAAGGCAAGGAAGTGTTACCTGCAGCAAGAGCGGCCACGGTGTGGACCTGGATGAAACAGAGAGGGGTCAGTTGAGTTGGAGGAGTGGGTCACAGGGGAAAGACATCTGATATGAGCAAGAAGGGATCTCACGGCACAGTGGGAGAGGACAGGTGGTAAGTGGGTTCTGGCAAGGTGTACTTGCACCATCTGTCAGGTGGGGGGGAACCCATCTAGAGAAAGCAATATTGGAGAGCTCCAGAGTTAGCACAGGGAAATCTGGTAGCAAGGCTCCAGCTGCTGGACTGGAATTTACCAAAGGGACTCCTTTCCTGTGGGAGATAGGCAAGAACGTGGCAAAGCCTCCATCCTGAGAGGAGCAAGTTTTGGATAGAATCATGACTCAGGAGAGAGCCTATTAACTCATGGATCTGCCTTTCAAGTTCCTAGCATGCAAGCTGGGGGTTTGGCTCTAGGGAAAGTACACAAGATAAAGTGCTAGAAGGTGGAGCCTCTGCTTTTTAAACCAAAGCATCTTTGGTAAAACCCTCCTTTCTGATGATCAGGGCTATGGCCAGTCCTGAAGGTAGGTAGAGCGAGTGGGGGACAAGGACCTCAAACAATAGAAAGAAGGTGGGATCAAACAGCAGGGGGAGGAAAATAGGAAAGAAAAAAAATGGGAGCCTATGTTTATTCAAGTGTTTTCATTTAGAATAGAAACCAGTATCTGCTGGAGAAAATAATTTTAGAATGTCAGAAGAAATTATAAATTCAATATGGTAGGCCCTTTGCACAAATACTTTATTTATCTAGAATTCACCGTGTGATTCTTTATAACCTGAGCTTAAAAAAATCACCATTTGAATTTCAGTATTTCTAAAATATATGATTTCATCCATCACTTAAACAGAATCTATTGAACATAAGACTTCTGGCCAGGATTCAGGGCTGGTATTACAAACATCCAGGACTGCACTACAGAGTTACCCCGTCTCTTTTGTTCTCTTCCTGGGTGTCCCTTGGTGTCAAATTATAAATTGTCACTTCCTGTGGTTATGGTGCTTCATCGTATAGAGGTATTTCTTTCTACTCTCTATTTATTTTTTTTGTCATCTCAGGAAAGGTTGGATCTCATTAGGTTTAAAGCAGTTTAAAGAAGTGAGAGAAATTTAGTGGGTCCCATGAACAAACCCAGAGAAGGGGTCATAACCACCGTAAGGAAGTTCCCATGACCTGTCAGTATCACTTCTCTACTTCCTTCTGCCTGTGGCTACATTGGTCACAATGCCAGAAAACTGCATGGTGGGTTATATATGGCCTCCAGCAGATCCCAGTGTATATTTTAACACCTCCAAGTCTGGAGAGGGAAAAGGCTGCTTTCTTCTGGTTTAATTAGAAAAAAAATTCTAGGGTGCCTGGGTGGCTCAGTTGGTTAAGCGACTGCCTTCGGCTCAGGTCATGATCCTGGAGTCCCTGGATCGAGTCCCGCATCGGGCTCCCTGCTCGGCAGGGAGTCTGCTTCTCCCTCTCCCACTCCCCGTTTGTGTTCCCTCTCTCGCTGTGTCTTTCTCTGTCAAATAAATAAATAAAATCTTTAAAAAAAAAAGAAAAGAAAAAGAAAAAAAATTCTAGGAAGAACTCTGATTGGCCAGGCTTGAATCAGCCATTCATTCCTTCAACTATAGCAAGGGGATGGGGGTGGGACCCTAAATGACTCTGCTTAGGTCACAAGTGTCTCACTTGTGAGCAGGGGGCAGAACATTTTACAAGAAGAAGGGAGAACATGGTAGAAGAATGATTCACCACTGGGGGAACTGTCATGAGGCAGGAAGCTGTCTCAACTTGGGTTGATTATTGCAGATAATAAAACTTGTGAAGAATATGAGATAAATAAGAATGAGGGCATCTGGAATGTGGTGAGGTATGTGCAGGGTCTTGGAGCTTGGAGCTGGAGTTTGCTTATTTCTGGGTGACCCTGGGTAATGGGAATGAAACAAAATGAAAATACAGTCCTATAATGCAAAACTTGTGAATCACTTCTAGAGATTCAAGGACAGAGTTGATACATCCTTGACAGTAATAGATGAGAAAAATTAAGTCGGCAGGAAGCAGGGACAGATGTCCCAAGATGCACTTTAATCCTTCATGTTTGCACAAAGAAAGATTTGTTCAGGCAAATGTCCATTTAAGGAACCACTTAAGACCCTGATAGGGTTTTACAAGGACATTCCTAAGGTCCTAGTCAAAAGCCTAGCAGCAGCCTGAGTCTACAAAAAGAGATTCCAGAGGCTCAAGGACCCCAAATTACATTGGCCTCAGGCTATGTCTTGCTGTCCATCCAACCTGCTCCCAAAACACTATAAAAACATAGCGCAGGGGTTCCTGGGTGGCTCAGTAGGTGAAGCGTCTGCCTTCTGCTCGGGTCATGATCCCAGGGTCCTGGGATCGAGCCCCACATTGGGCTCCTTGCTCTGCGGGGAGCCTGCTTCTCCCTCTCCCTCTGCCTGTCGCTCCCCCTGCTTGTGCTCTCTCTCTCTCTCTGTCAAATAAATAAATAAAATATTTGGGGAAAAAAACCAGCACAACTTATAAACAGGTGTAATAGAATCATGGGTAGAAAGCACACCTGCAACTCTACCAACTGGGGCTCCCCAAAAAAGCCCCATTACATAAGTACCCAAGATTCACACTGGACAGCCACTGAGCAGATAGTTGGTCCTGTTATATAACTTATCGGACCCATGAGAACATCAACAAGCATGCAGTGATGAGCCAAGAGAGAGAATTTATGTAGAGGTTCTCAAGAGAGTCCTGAGGTATATTTGGAGCTCAGGCCTTCAGATTAGCTTATCTGGATTCACATCCTACTTCCATTACTTACCAGTAAGTAACCCAGGTCTAGACACATCCTCTCTGTACTACAGGGATAATAAAAGAAGGTTCTCATACAGATTCTGTGAAATAATGCATACAGAGCATTTAGCATATTTTCTAGTACATTCCATAAACAATCCCATCCTCCTGCTAGCTTCCAAAACCATCTCCTAAAATTCAAATCTGAGCATATTTCCCTTCTACTTAAAACCAGCCCAATGCCACCCCGCAATTAGAATGAGATTAAATCTCCTTACCATGGCTTTATAAGTCTTTTAATTATCTGGGTCTTGTCTCACTTTGCAATCTCATATTCTACCAGTTCATTTTTTCTTGCTACATTGACTTTCTTTAGATCCTGCAAACATCCAAGGGGTTTCTGAGGCCATGTAAATGTCCCCTGACTGTCACACAGGGTCTCATCCTCACTTTCCTCCACCATCTGTCATTTTGGAGATGGTTGAATCCATCACTATTCCTATGGGTTTCTGTTTGCTGGTGTTCTACCCCAGCCTCCACCACTCAATTATTGTTAGATCACATTTTTCCTTTTTGAAGGGTTTCTTCTAAAACAATTTACCACCATTCATGTCCTAATTCTGAGTCTCCTGGGCCTTTTAGGCACTTACCTTGTCCAGCTATCCATGACTGGTTTTACTCAGACTGAAAAGCAAACCAGATGTAGGATGAGAAGTTCTGGCTCCTGACTCCCAAAGGACTCCCAGACAACATGGCTCACAGCTCTACCAACCACCCCCTTCTGAATACCTGACAGTTTTCATTCCTAAATGCCCTCTACACTTCCCCCACATAAAACCCTTCCCAGAGCCCCATAGTCAGAACATACACCTGGCACAAATGATGTCATCCTGGCCAGCCATCTTGATCGCTTACAAGACCGAGCTGGCTTCCATGGGTCAATGTCATTCAGGTTTTTCCTGAGGGACAGAGAGACACTCTTCCCTGCATGAGGCATGGCTTAGAAAATTGGTCTTGGGAATCCAGAGTAGAACCTGGTTCCTGCAAAATTTCATGTTTCATGGCATCTGTCCGGATAAGTTTGGGCCACAAAAATAAGGTCAATGACAGTGGGTCACTTTTAGGATCTTGTGATGAATCTAGAAAATCCAATGTCTGCCTTTTCTCTGTCAGTGTGAGCACCTGTCTTTGTCTTTGTCTGGGTTTCTGAGGATACAAGGATTCAAATGCAAGAAGTTTATCTGGGAGGTGATGCCAAGAAGCATCAGTAAAGTGTAGAGATAGGAGACAGGAAGAACAGGAAGCAAACACAGGGCATATTATTGAGCAGTTTACCACTAGACACAAGTGACACCCACTTTGGCTAGGAACACTGGGATCCAGCGAAGAAAATGTGTTAGGGTTCTTCCATCCCAGGACCCATGCAGCTAGGCATTTATCAACTCCAGCCAGTTGTTATTTGAGGGCTACTGGAGGTGGTGTTAACTCCCTGGAACTTCTAGCTCCAAGAGGGTTCAGATAACTAGAGCAAGCCCTCCAAGAGTCACTCATAGTAGGAAGCTGTCAGATTGGCATGCACAGAGGTGGTGGTAACAGAGGGGATCCCAAGGGAGGGCACTGGCAGCATCTGCTACAACCAGGAAACTGTTGCCCTCTTCCTGGCTGTTAGCATCCTCCATGCACATAACCAACAGGAGACGTGGTGTCAACTAAGACAAAAAGTAGACATCTTCTGCCCTAGAGCCAGAGCTCACCTTTGATATCCTTGGTTCCATCTGGATGCCATATTTGACTCCCTAAGACACGATTCTCCTTGGACATTGGTAAATTAAAACTATGATAACTGGAGTTTGGTTTTTCACCTACCTGGTGATGCCGTCCTTTGCTGTTCTCTTGGTGGTCCCACCAGTTGCTGCCTGGCAGGGCTCAATGCATACTTTTGGCCACCTTTAATGCCTGCAGTGGAATGCAGTCTTTTAAAAAAGGATCATCTCCCTTGGATGGTTAAATCCACAGCTCTTTTACGGAGTGCGAACAGAGCTGCGTTGCTCAGATTTTTTTCTAATTAGAAGTCTGCCTAAGCAAACAAATAAAGGTTGTTTTTCCAAGAGTTAGAAGTCTGACTTAGCAAAGTTTGTGTTTTTATTTTTTAAGTAAAAGAACATGAGCTAGAAAAATCAGATTTAGCTTGCAGAGTGTGTGTGTGAGAGAGGGAGAGAGAGGAGAGAGAATGAGAGATCAAAAGGCCAACAGGAAAGCCAACGCAGCACATGATTTTTACTTCGGCAGTTTTACGAGCCAAAAAAGAGGGTCAAAGAGAAAGGGTGAAGCTTCCCCCCATTGCTGTTCTGATTGAAACTTTAATTCTAAAATAGTCTTTGGCTTGAAAGATTGAACTGCACCATCTTTCCATATAAATGGCAAGGCAAGACACATTTTTACGTGTTGTTTTATGGGGTTTTCTTCGCATCTTTAATGTCTAAGCGTTTTATAGTGCTTGGCTTTGCAGGTCCCCAGAGATAACCTCCGAGCAATACTGGTGCTTTCATTTGTAACACAGGAATAGTTAAGAAAGTGTCTGCACACCAATGACAAATTATTGCAATCTTAACTAGAAATAAGACAGTAAAGATTGCTCAGACTTAAAACTTAAAAGAAGGTTGGAATACAGACAGGGAGAGAAATCTTCCAAATAGAATAATGAAGTTAATTGGTACAAATGAGTGTGCTTTACAAACCATACTTGAAGATTAATTGCATTTTGCTAACTGTAAATTTCTCCCTTTTTCATTAATTTGGTGACCCAGATATAAACATTGCAACAGATTCTATGTGGGTTTTTTTTTTAACAAATCCCCAGATTCCGGGAGTTTAGAGTCTATCTTTAAAAGTGTACATTTGAGGAGATACAACCCCATTGTGTGAGATTTTATCTATAGAGCTGTTTATTTATTTGCTGTAAAATCTATTATCAGTGAGATGTGATTATTTGCAGGTCACGAAAACTCTGATTTTTTTCCATCCGCTCTCGTGTGTTAACTGTGTGTTTGGCATTACGAGAATCCGTTCCTTTCCAGTTTTTTAATGATGGCTTAACTTAAGAGCATTTTGAGGTATTGTTTAAGAATATACCTTAAACATTTGATTTTTTCACTTTGTCAGTCTTATTCTAATAATTATGGAGGGCAACTTAAGGTGGTGGTGAAGAACACAGGTTTTTGTTTCCGATGGATTTTGGTTCAAATCCTGGCTCTGGCTCATCACGAATTGTGTGACCTACAATAATCACTTCATTCAGACTTGGTTTCTCTCCTATAATAAGTAAACATTGACAATGCTTACTTTCTAAGTGTTGATTATTGTGAGTATGAAATTATAGAATCATATAATTAAATCATGTAATACCTGGTGATATATAATTAATGTAACATGTAATATGATAGAATAAAGTTTTGGAACATTAAAGCATGTAGAATGTTAGAGAACAATATCACTAGTAGCAAACAGAGATCACACCGATTGATTTGGTCCAATGTCAAACTAGATCATGTATTATACCACAAGGGGCAAGTGAGGGAAATTAGTAGAAGAGATAACACAGCCTCTGATTCTAGGCTTATTTGTTGACTATCCACTTACATAATTAGTGGCTGGTGTTCTTTAAGAAAAAGTGATTTCCACCAAGACGCTTTGGCATCTTGGAAGGGTTTCTGGCCAAAGCAAGGCTCTTTTGGCAAGAATACTCTGATCCAAATATTTTATATATAAGGTAGTGAAAGAAAATGTCTAAAATATGCCTATAAAAGTTGAAACTTAGCGTTTTAAAGTCCTCTGTTGGTTTTTCTTCTTCACCAGAATCCCTCTCTTACCCCAGCAAGGTGATGGAGAGGGAATGGGAAGAACATTTGAAGGTCTTCACAGAGCTTTGCCTCTTAGGTCATAGGTACATGGTTATGGTTGGCTCAAATGCCACCTCAGAGTCTCATTGGTTAGTTAAGACTCATTCCCACGTAGTGGGACTTGAGACTTGAGTGAGACTTGAGACTCGGAACGTGGAATTTATGTGAGAAGAGACTAGACGTTGTCTAACTATTGTTTCCCAGAGCAATTGTTCAGAAATGTCCCAAGAGAAGCTCCCCTCTTTTCCTAAGATCAAATATGTCCCCTATGGCCCAATAAATCCCCTTCTAGAAAATTCACCATGCACATTCGTATATTAAGAGTACTGAGGGGTCCTGAAACAAAGAGACCGATATGATTACCTTTCTTTAACTCAGTGTTTCCCAAAGATATGTGTCCATGACACCCAGCAATAGCTAACATTTGTGGAATTGGTGTCCCACAGTAGATTTCAGGATATACAGGGCTAGTCCATCATGCCTACTATGTCAATCGAAGCAGTGGTAGAAAAGATCCCTGTCCTCTATGGTCTCATGTCTGTTATCCCTGATCTAGGCAGCCTAGGTATGTGTGCATATGCATCAGGGAACTCCATATCAGGGAACCAGAGATGCAACCTGCCATTTGTAAATTACAGCTTTAGAGTCAGGTCACTATGGTCCCAAAGCTTCGGCATGGATGGAGGATGAAAGCAAACAAAAGGTCATGGTCCTTGCCAGGACTGAGAGATCAGTTTGGCCAAGCTGAGCTTCTGTAAAGAGGTGACTGTGGAAGACCCCAACAGAATTCAGGTCTTTGTCTCAACTGTTAACATTTTCTTCTGCTGAGGCTGAGGTGGCACCAAATTTCCCATTTCCAAAATGTGTTTCAATGTGAAAAACAAAAAGGTAATGATTAAAAATGAATAGTGAGATGTTTGTGTTTGTGAGAAAAGAAGAAAAGAAATTGAGTACTCATATATTAATAAAAGTGTTTGAAACCTCTCTTGAGATTCCACTCACATCTCAAGGGGTAGTTCCTTAGCAAATATTGGAAATGGGAAGTACAGGGAAAATCCATTTATTCCAGAGAGGAGTGCAAGAATGGGTAGAGAGAAGCCAAACTATTCCTCTTATTTTCTTTTCAATTTGATTTTGGAATGGACTGAGACTATAGCCATGGACTTGGCAATTTTTCTCTCCCGTGTGTCCCCTGAGCTTTCTTCACAACTGGAAACCATTTGTGATCATAGGAGGAAATGCTCTTGCTGACACATGGGCGTTCCTTGCTGTGTAGGTTCCAAGCTTTTTTAATGACAGCAGCTAAAACCCAAGTTTCCCCATGAGCGTTTGCACTGGCCTTGGGCTCTGTGTAGCTGTAAGCACCTGGTGGGGAACAGATAACATTTTACTGCCCTTTCTGACCCAGGATGATTGATGTTTCCCTGTGTGTGGTCACAGAATGGGAAAGGCTTTCATGGGGCTCTAAAGGAATTGCTGTCTTGATAACATAAAACAAGAATGACTGAGGGACAAATGGAGAGGAACTTTCTCTAGAGTAATGCTTCTCGAAGTGTAGTCCCTGGACCAGCAGCATCAGCATCATCTGGGAATGTGTCAGAAATGCAAGTTCTAGGGACCTACCCGACTTACCGAATTGGAAACTCCTGGGGTGAGCCCCAACAGTCTGTGTTTTAACAAGGTCTAGCCCTCTGGATGATTCTGATGCTGTTAAGGTTTGAGGACGACCGCTCAAAAGGAAAACAATCTGGCCAGATGGGAAAGAGCATCACCAAATGTCCCTGAGATATTACTTTAGTATTTTCTCTGTGATGCAGCTTCATTTTGATCCCTTTGCCATGATGGCCAGCTCCAGGGTTATGGTAGCACCTGTTCTCATTCTTGCTGACCCAAATATGGCTAAGATACCCATTTCCTTAATTACCCAAGTCCGGGGAAGTCTAGTTGACATTTTCGAAAGCAGTGATTCTCAACTTTGGCTGTATATTGCAATCACCTGAGGGAAGATTTTAACAATCCAGATGCCCAAGGCTATAAGCTAGACCAATTAAATTAAAATCCGGGAGTAGGAGGGATGAGGACCAGGTATCACTATTTTTAAATCTGCCCACTGGGATGATTCCAATGTGTAGCCAAAGTTGGCTCGAAAAGGAATGCGCTGATGAAGCCAAGGGAAACAAATAGAAGACCACCAATGTAAATGTAGGCAAGCTTTTTAAGCATCCAATTCCAAGGCTAACAATTTTAAGGGATGGAGAGAAGGGCATATCTCAGTTCCAAATCCTGTATCGTGCTCCCAGAGCATCTCTGCAGCCACCTTTCCTCACCCCTTCTCATTCTATTCTTTTGCAGACCACATCTTCTGGGGGGCCATCTGATTTCCTGGCTTCCAAAAACAAGTCTATCTGGACATTGTATTTCATAATAAGACATTGTCTTCACCTTTCTGCTCCAAGACTTCTAGATGGCATTCAAGACTCCCAGAGGCAATTCTGATAGAGCCCCTTCCTCAGGCTACTGATCTGATATTTCTCAATCTGTGGCTCCTGGCTCACTTACCTACCTCCTTGCCCTGACACCGTGCTGTTCATGCTCCCTGGTACAACCATGTACCGTTCCACAGTCCAATGTATTTGCTGCCTGCATAACCTATGGGTCCTGAGAGCTGCAGGCTTGGGCTTTCTAAACAAAGGCTGGAGCTTGGAGCAACCTGGATGGGTCCCCTGGAAGAATACCTGAAGTAAAGTTTGGGAAGAGTGGGAATAGGCAGGGCTTTGATCTTTGATGTCAGTGGGGTTATCGGGGTCAGAAGAGGTGGGCAGAATCACAGAGAGTCCTGGTGCTGTGAATCAGCTTTCAATCAGGTATGTGCATGCATGCTCATAAGCATGTTGGGAATGAAACCACATGGGATGGAGAAAAACTATCTTTGATGATGCTGACTACCGATACGGAAGACTAGAAGGGAAGGGCTACATATATGACTTACTTGGACACTGGGGGAGATACTATCGATGGCTCTTTTGACTTCTTACACCTTAGCTTCTACCACAACCACTATTTGTGTCATTAATATGTGTTGACATGGAGGTCCAAACATCCAGTAAGACTTTATGAAGGGCCTATGTGAGCATGGTGAACCAACCAAAAATAACAGTGCACCAGCGACTACTAGCAGGACAAAGCCATTGGCACCTCTAGGCAGATGCAGCCACGGGAAGGGGACACTCCTTAGGATATATGACCATAGCTAGAGGCACACAGCCATTGCCAAACCACAGCCTAGCAGCAGTGAGCTGGGGGAAATAAATACCCTGACCTCAAGCGTTCTTGTTGTATTCAGTTGTCAGCCATGACTCCATGTGGATCCAGGAATTCCTTACTTTAAGTTCCAGTGGATTTTTCAGAACAACCAACAACCAGCTTCGCAACTGGCAGAATGTCCAAGGACTAACTTGGAGGAGAAAGAAAACACTTAGCAGAAAATTGAATTAGCCTTCCCCCCACCCTCTCCAAACCAAATCTGAAAGGCTCACAGATCGATGTATTGCATTTACAGAACAGTTCAGTCTTTGACCGGCGGCTTGATTCCCATTCTGAGCTGAAAGCAGAGACATGGCAAATGTTGTTATCTCTGATTTATAGGTGGGAAAAAGCCTATTTGGGGAGGCGAGTCCACACTGATTGCTGGTCTATAGGCTCGCTTAGTTCCTCCTGTGAGGGTGTTAAGAGGAAGTGAGCTGAGCTTTATTTGTTATTAAAACAAAAGCCAGCCTCTGTCTCTCTAGATGTCTAATTATAAGGGATACGAAGTCAGGGCATCTTCATCTCACAAATTACATCGGAACACTTCCTATTAGGGTAACTGTATTCGTTCTGAGGCATTTAGCTGCCACTAATCCAATAAGGAAGTATTTCCAGGATTCTAGGGTTTGAGACAGCAGTTGGAGAAACATGCGGACATTAATCCTCTGTAAGCTGCCGACAGACAATGTGTATTTTTGCTCTGAACACAGAAGCCCAGTGAGAGACAGCCGGGAAAGCTCCCTGCAACTACTGTATTTGTCTGCAGAGAATTTTTGCCCTGACTTGTTTTTCTCCTATTGACCATCATGAAGTGGAATTAGCCACAGATAAAAAGGGAATGCTTGCTAACCCTTATGAGGTCAAATTTTTTTATTCCTTCTTCTACAGATGAACACATTTTAAGTGGGCGATATAATCAGGTGATAAACTTAGAGAAGAACTTACCTTACATGAAGTTAAAGATGGTGTTGTAAGAGGTTGTAAGATCATCAAGTTCATGGTAAGATAATGGAATTGAAGAATTGACCTTGGTCAACCCTCTGATTATATAAATGAGAAAATCTGACACATTCAAAATATAAATGATTTGCCCAGTGTGCTGCAGGGAGCCAAATGACAAGGGTTCCATCCCAGATTCCCCAGTTTCTTTCTATAACCCATGGATGCATGATTTTTAATGAGTTACCAGGACATTTTTGTCCGTTGGAGACATGGCGATGTCGTGATCTGTTCACAAACAGTGCTCGTCATGCAAAGAGGGGACTCCATGGGCTCATGTAAATTAAACCAGGGTGACTCTAGGTATGGCCGGGACCATGAACTCAAACAATGCCTTCAGGGCCTCTTTTTGTTGGTTCTGGGTTCTTTGAGTTGCCTTTGCTCTCAAGCTGGCCTTCTTCACGTGGTACTCAAAATGGGCCCAGGTAAATAGAGCTTTACTTCCCAGTGGCTCGCCAACCTGGTAGAAAGAGGACAGATTTTCCAGTAATTCTGTAAAAGACTGGGGGATTCTGGATGGACACCAGGTCACCTGTCCAAGCCTGGAGCAGAAGCATAGTCTCCACCCCCTGACTCTGTACAGACAGGATGGGAGAGAGCTGATGGCTCAGAGACAGGCTTGCAGACAGAACCATGTGCTCACCACAGCTCTCTTCTTGGGTGGCACACTCATTCCTTTTAGCTTCTACCTCCTTTCCCACCTTCCCATCTGGACCCTCAAGAAGGCAAGAGCAACAAAACCACCCATTTTCAGGAATTCATTCTTTGGAGTTTGAAGTCTCCCAATTGCCCTACAATTCTCAGACGTCAGACTCTGCACACGCTGAAATGCATGTCAGTTTTCTGACATAACTGTTCCAATCACGTGATGGTGATTTTCAGCCTTAGCAATTTCCTTTAGGGGAACGTTCGTGTTGATCTAACACCAGTACTGACGATTCCTCTGTCCAACATCCCTTGCCCCTTTACTCCAGGTATAGCTGTGGAGCCAGGGCTGAAAGCCTCCTTTGGAAACACCTGTTAGGGAGCCACACACCTGCTTCCTGATGACCTCACCCCCCGGCCATGCAGACATTCAAGGACGGCAGCTCACAGCTCATAAATCCAAGCCACGGACCGATCCTCAGCTCACACATTGGATCAGGAGGCTCTCTTTCACATGACTTTCCACCCACAGTTTCTGGCAACGGAAAACTTTGATGTCTTCTGAGAGCCTGGAAAACCTGCACAGCACACTATCGGCAGCCTTATTTTATCATCCTAATGGCTTGGAGGACTTATTTCTAAGTGTTGAGAAATGTATTGTTACCCAAATATTTAACAAGGGCTGCTGAGAGATGTTGTGAGTTAAAACATAGAGGCTGAGCCACAGGAAGAGGTAATATTTGGATATCTTACTTAGGAGAATTATTTAGAGCCAAAGAAATGAAAAACCAAGATCTTTGGCTCTTCCAGGATATATTACATCCCCCCATACCTCAGGTCAAAAACCTTTCACTGAAGGCTGAGACATGGATAATACTATCAGCTGGTAAGCTGGTGTCTGGCTGGAGACAATCCTGGAATCCATGTAAGTTGACCACGGGGTGTGGACCTATAGCTCCATGCCCGGAGGTATGTTGAATTCCCTAGTGGAGCTCTGTAAAAAAATAAAGACTCTTGGGTCTCCTTCCAGCTTTCTCGAATGAAATCTCCAGGGAAGGGATTTTAAACAATCTCAGGCTTTAAGCAGGGCCTTGGTTTGCCTGATTCATGGGGCGAGGGGAACATTGCAGTTAGCCACAGACAACTGCAGGTTTCCCGTCTGGGGTCGGTGACTTTCATAAAGTTAGAACCACCTTGAGACAATGCCTGTCCCGCTGAAACTGCCACCTTCACATTGCACATTGAACCTGAACCTCGGGTGCCCAGGTTCCTGAGGTCATGGTCAAAGACCCTGCTTATAATTACTCTGCAACACATCTACCAGTCTTCCAAGCTAACCATGTTCCCTAAATGGTTTACACAATGTTTTCCTTTTATGGACTTTAAACTCTGTGCGACGAGGCGTTTAAATGGTGCTATGCCATGATTTCCTCAAAGTGTCCTGATCAAATGTGGTCATCGAGTACCACTTAGGGGGCCTAATGATTTCTGAACACTAGTTTAAAAGCCGATTAAAGCTACTCTGGTTTTCTTGGAATTCCAAAACTCATGTCGAACTATGAGAATTACAATAACAAAAAGAGAAACATGCTCAGGCAACCACATCTGGGGCTGAATATTTGATTTCCAACTCCTTACGAGCGCTTAATTAAAGAAGCTACTGACAAGATGTAATTCATTTCCAAAATTCCAACACGACCGAAGTTTTAGTTCACTTCCCTCGTCTCCTTTAGGTTTTTATCTCTGGAATTCAGGAACAAAACATATGCCTTTTGGTTAATAAGATTTTCCTTTAATGGATGATAAGGCCAGGTGATTAATAATCACCCAGCTCTGATTGTTTTCATTAGAATGATAACATATGGGCCTGCTGCTCAATCTCTTCACAGAGCCCCAAAATGGGATCATAAAATGGGAGATGAGAAATCCTGGTTTAGATTAAAGCGAATCGCTTGAAGAATTGGCTCTGATGAGCTACAATTTACTGATGTAAAAGCTCGCAGAGATGAGCCTTCTGCAGTTTTCCTCTCCTGTGTTTGAGATTAGCTGAAGAGGATGGTGGGGGATCATCATCTTTCCGTTTTTAGCAGCCTTGATTCCAGTGACGTAAATTACAAATGAGTTGGGTGTGTGGGCCTCCACCAAATTCCCAAAAAGCATTTAACCGTAGCCTCAAATCCAATGCACATTTATCATTATTCAACCCCACTGGTTCAGCAAAGGCCTAAAGAGATATTGGTGGGGTGGGAGGGAAGGGGAGAAGCAGGGGGGGGGGAAGATGTACACAGAATGGAGTCATCGAATAAGGCAGTTACCTGTGGCAGAGAAATAAGGCTTTCTGGCACCAACTGCAGTATGCTAAAGAAGTTGGGTAAGAGAAGAAGAGAGGCTAGTTAGTAAATTCAAATCCTGGCTTTGAGACAAGGTCATCAACCATGGATGGAAGGTTGCTGCAGGTGTGGGGAAAGAAAATTAGTATTTGCAGAGCACCTGTGAATGCCAGATCCTGGGTTAAGCTTTCAAATACCTTGACTCATTTATGCCTTATAATCAAGGGAAGCAGACATAATCATTAATCAAACTGATCTGGTTTCAAATTCTGACGATAATAAAAGTAATATGCACTCCATGGGGTTGTTGTGGGCAAATAAGACAGCACATATCAAACAAAACAAAACAAAACAAAACAACTTAGAGTGCCTGATGCATAGTCAGCAATAAATGTCAGTCTCCCCCATCTCCCATTCCTCCAGCCCCCAACCACTCACAAAACCAAATAACAACAGGAAAACCAAAACCCTATTAGAATGAGGTGAGCATTCTTGGGCCCATTTGATAGCTAGGGTATATAAGTATTTTCCAGGGTTCTGTCTTTGTCCACCTCTCTGTACTTTCTTCTCTGTAGTCTGTGTGTCCAAACCTAAATTACCACATGCTCTGCCAAAGCATCTCCTTTTCCTGACTTTTGATTCCCACCAGCTCAGCATCATTTTTCCTATTCATAGGCTCAAAACTATACAGTCATATATAGAGTCCCTCATGCACCGAAACCCCATTCACCAGACAAAGCTGACGTCCCATGAATTCAATCACAACATTTCTTGGATGTGTCCATTCCTTTCCGTTGTCACTACACTGGTTCCTGTTCCCAACCTACTGTTGCTGGATCAATTGTGGGCACAGTCTTTAGTGAATGTTTCAGCCCTCATAACCCTCCATCATATTGCCTCTCCTGAGACTAATTTCCAGTGATATGGCCTGCAAATACCTTATGCTTTCATAATGTCCCACCTCTGCATCGTTACACAGGCTGTTCTCCACCTGGATTTTCTGTGTTCCACCTTCTCCCACTGATCTTCACCACCATATGCTGAAATATTGAACAACATTTTTCGTTACAGCTTTACTGAGATATGACGCGCATACTATGTGATTCATTCATCTAAAGTGTACAATTCCGTCGGTTTTGGTATTTCCACTGAGTTGTGCAACCATCACTATAATCACTATAATACCCTTTTGTTATCACCCAACTTCCCATTCCTTCAGCTGTAGACAACCAGTAATCTACTTTCTGTCTCTGTAGACATGCCCTATTTTGGACATTTCATATAAATGGAATTATATAATATGTGGTCTTTTGATTGGCTCCTTTTATTTAGTATAACATTTTCAAGGTCATTCATATGGCAGCATGTATCAGTACTTCATGGTTTTTCACGGCTGAATAATATTCCATTACGTGAATATACCACATTTGCTTATCCATTCATCAGCTGATGAACATTTTGCTTGTTTCCATATATTAGCTATTGTAATGGAGTTTCTGTGAAAATTCATGTACACATATTTATTTGAATACATGCTTCCAGTTCCTTTTGGGTATCTCCCTAAGAGTAGAATTGATGGGTCATATGGTAACTCTGTTTAACTATTTGAGAACCTGACAATCTGTTTTCTGAAACATCTGCACAATTTTATATTCCTACCAGCAGTGTGTGAGGGTTCTAATTTCTTCACATTCTCACCAATACTTCTTATCATCTGATTTTTTTATTATAGTCATCCTGGTGGGTGTGAAGTAGTATTTCATTTGTGGTTTTGATTTGCATTTCTCTGAAGACTAATGTTTGGCATCTTTTCTTATGCTAGTTGGTTATTTTTATATCTTATTTGGAAGAATGTCTATATAGATACTTTGTCCATTTTAATTGATTTCTTTTTCTTTTTTCTTTTGAGTATTGTTCTTTAAAATATATTCTTGATACAAACCCCTTATCATACATTTGACTTGCAAATATTTTCTCCCATTCTCTGGGTTGTTGTTTTCACTTTTTTGGTAATGTCTTTTAGTTTTGAAGCACAAAAGTCTTTAATTTTGATGAAGTTCAACATATCTATTTTTTTTCTTTTGTTGTTTGCACTTTTTTTGCCTGCATATCAAAGAATCCACTGATTGCCAAGTCCAAAATCACATGATTTATACCTGAATTTTCTTTTTGGAGATTTTTAGTTTTGGCTCTTACATTTAGACCTCTGATCCATTTTAATGGATGATTAGCTAACTTTTGTACATCATGTGAGGTAAGAACATCATTTTTTAAAGTCCTAGCTCAAAGGCTGTGTCCCCATTAAGTCATTTATGAGTTTACTAATTAGAGGATGATGTTAATAATAACACCAGCTACAATCAATAAAGCATTTCTAGGAGATAAGCATGGGTTTCTTTTCATCATTTTTATCTTATTCTCATAATCCTATAAAGTTAGTTGCTAAAAAAAGTCATTAAAAGAATGTTGGTTAATAAAGTGTGTTTATCTCTATATTATAAATGCAGAATGTTAAGTAACTTGTCCAGGTTAGTGGCAGATCTAGGAACCAAATTAGGTCTGCCTCTACTTAATCCTGTTCCACGCTGTCTTCTGAATGATATTAACATTCTCTCTTTTGAGCCCTAATGTGTCTATTTGTGCCTCTAGTTCTGGGTATCCATCACATTCTTCCTTGAATTACAGTGTCCTTATATTTTAACTAAACTCTTGAGCTAAAGGGTCTGTGAGGGCAGGAAACCCATTTATTTTGTGACCCCATAGTCTCTATCACAGCACATAAAAGGCAGTTGATAAATTTCAACGGCAACTCAGCTGAACAGTAAACTCAGCAGTTTGCTAAAATCAAAGTCGGGAAATTCACTGTAATTACCATTAGGTGATCAATGGGAATAAAAATGAGGTATCACCATCTTCAGTAAGAACATGGAAATGATACTGTTCTTTGACCAACAAACAGCATAATAGGGGATCAAAGTAGAAATATTCAAAGTATACTTGCTTCTAGTGAGCATGGTTTGACTTTCACCTAAAGGAAGGTATTATATGTCTAAAGAAGTAGAGAATGCACATATCCCTCAGTAGGGCATTTATTTGGGTCATTGAAACATAGACGATTAATTTGGGTATCTATCACTATGTAAAAAGTACCCCAAAACTTTGTGGTGTAGAATGATTTATTATTATTTCTCATGGTTCTTTGGATTGATTGAACCCAGCTGGTTTCTCATTTGGGGAGTTTTATACACTTGAAGACAGATATCAGAAGAGGTTGCCGAGAACTAGAGGTCCAGTTGCATTGAATGGCCAAGAGGACCTGCAAAGGTTGGCAGTTGAAGTCAGCTGGGCACTCTGCTGAGGTTGACAGGAGGCACACCCACATGTGGCTTTTCCATGTGGCACAGGATTCTTACAACATGGTGCATGGATTCCAAGAGTGAGCAATCCAAGGGACCAGAATGGAAATTACAAGGCTTCTTATGACTTAGTCTAGGAGGAAGTCATAAAAGTAGCATCACTTTTGTTGCATGCTATTGGTTAGGCAAGTCAATAAGGCCAACCAAGATTCAAGGAGAGGGAAATTAGAAACTACTTCTTGACTGAAGAAGCAGCATGCATGTACAAGCACAGGGTGGTTTCACAGCAGGCCATTTTGAAGACAGCTACCCCAAAGGTGGAAAGTAAGGGATGGTAGAATCCTTCCGAGGGAGAGTGTTTTCTGGATCAGGGACATGACTACCTATTCTACTGACTGATGTCTATCTTCTTGTTTCTTTGAGGAACTTTTACTCATAACTTTCATAGAGTCCAAGTTCATCCAGCAGCAAGGGATGTATAATAAAGACCAAAGGCTACCAAGTGATAAAAATATTTGAAGACACATCAAAAACAAACAGGTTTAGATAGGGCGGAGCAAGATGGCGGAGGAGTAGGAGACCTGGATTTCGTCTGGTCTCAGGAATTCAGCTGGATAGGGATCAAACCATTCTGAACACCTACAAACTCAACAGGGGATCGAAGAAAAGAAGAGCAACAACTCTCTGAACAGAAAAGCGACCACTTTCTGGAAGGTAGGACTTGCGGAGAAGTGAATCCGAGGCGATATTCGGGAGGATAGACGGCGGGGGAGGGGCCTCCGGCGGCCGCTTCTGGCAAGTGATAGAGCCACGGAGCACAAAATCGGAACTTTTAGAGTCTGCTCCGCTGAGGGATGTCACTCCGGTGGCTAAGCGGGGGGTGGAACCCTCACGGGACAGTGTGGTCTCAGGACCCTCGGGGTCACAGAAAGACCGGGGGTGCCTGAGTGCGGCAGAGCTCCCAGGTATCGGAGCAGGGAAGCCGGCTGCAGAGACGGAGCACAGGCGCGGGCTCTCAGCTTGGGGTTGCCATAAACCGTGATCTGCGGCACAGTCGGGCCCCTGCTCCTCCAGCAGGGACCCAACAAGCGACAGATCTGGGGAGAGTCCCCTTCCTCCCCCGGGAGGAGAGGTGCGGGAGTGCACCGCAGGGATCTGCTGGGTTTGGAGACTCCACCCGGGGTCGGGTGCCAGAGATAGAAATGCGTGGTCACAGGCCCGGTGAGCACGGAGTGCGGCCAGAGACCGGGGAGACAGTAGTGACTGACGGCTTTTCTCTGGGGTCTCACTGAGGAGCGGGGCCCGAGTTCTCGGCTCCTCCGGGGTGGAGATTGGGAGGCTGCCATTTTCACTCTCCACCTCCAAAGCTGTACGGAAAGCTCACAAGGAACAAAAGCTCCGGAGAGCAAACCCGAGCAGATTACTTAGCCCGGACCGGGCTCCACCTCTGGCAAAGACATTTGGGAACCACGGCAACAGGCCCCTCCCCAGAAGATCAGCGAGAACAGCCAGCCAAGGCCAAGTTTACCGATCAATGAGAACGGCAGAACTCCAGCGCTAGGGGAATACTGCACATAGAATCCATGACTTTTTTACCATGATTCTTTAGTCTTTTGAAGTTAATTTTTTTAACTGTCTTTTTTCTTTTTTTTTTTTGAATTTTTCTTTTTCCCTTTTTCAACCAACACCTTATCAATCCCTTTTTTAAAAAAACATTTTTATTTTTCATTTTTAGAGTCATATTCTATCCCTTCATAGTAGTTACCCGTATTTTTGGCATATATATATAAGTTGTTCTCTCTTTAAAATTTTTAGATAGTTTCTTCTAATAGATCAAAAGATACGCTAAATCTCTAGTGTATGGTTTTTTTCTACTCCCCTGCCTGATCACATTCTCTCCCTTTTTTTTCCTTTTTTTTAAATCCTCTTCTTTCTTTTTTCAAACAACTTCTTATCAATTCCTTTTATAAAATTTTTTATAATTTCCATCTTTACAGTCATATTCCATCCCTTCATCATATCAACCCTTATTTTTGTACATATATAAGTTTTTCTTTCTTTAAAATTTTGGGAGGCACTTTCTTCTAATAGACCAAAATACACCCAAAATCTAGTGTGTGGCACTGATCTATATACCAGCCTGATCATATTTGATCACATTCTGTTTTTTGTTTTGTTTTGTTTTGTTCTGTTTTTGTTTGTTTTTATCTTTTTCTTTCTCTTCTTTTTCTTTTTTCTCTTTTTCCCTTTCTTTTCCCACTGCTTCAGGTCTTTTAGGATTTGTTTAGAGTATATTTTCTGGGGACGTTGTTACCCTGCTAGCATTTTGTTCTCTCATTAATCTATTCTCCTCTGCACAAAATGACAAGATGGAAAAAATCACCTGAACAAAAAGAACAAGAGGTAGTACCGACTGCCAGGGACCTACTCAATACGGACATTAGTATGATGTCAGATCTAGAGTTCAGAATCATCACTTTAAAGATACTAGCTGGGCTTGAGAAAAGCATGGAAGTTATTAGAGAAACCCTTTCTGGAGAAGTAAAAGAACTAAAATCTAACCAAGTCGAAATCAAAAAGGCTATTAATGAGGTGCAATCAAATATGGGGGCGCTAACTGCTAGAATAAATGAGGCAGAAGAGAGAATCAGTGATATAGAAGACCAAATGATGGAAAATAAAGAAGCTGAGAAAAAGAGAGATAAACAACTACTGGATCACGAGGGCAGAATTCGAGAGATAAGCGATACCATAAGACGAAACAACATTAGAATAATTGGGATCCCAGAAGAAGAAGAAAGAGAGAGAGGGGCAGAAGGTATAATGGAGCAAATTATAGCAGAGAACTTCCCTAATTTGGGAAAGGAAACAGGCATGAAAATCCAGGAAGCACAGAGAACCCCTCTCAAAATCAATAAAAATAGGTCAACACCCGACATCTAATAGTAAAACTTACGAGTCTCAGAGACAAAGAGAAAATCCTGAAGGCAGCTCGGGAGAAGAGATCTGTAACCTACAATGGTAGAAACATTAGATTGGCAACAGACCTATCCACAGAGACCTGGCAGGCCAGAAAGGACTGGCAGGATATATTCAGAGCACTAAATGAGAAAAATATGCAGCCAAGAATACTCTATCCAGCTAGGCTGTCATTGAAAATTGAAGGAGAGATAAAAAGCTTCCAGGACAAACAAAAACTAAAGGAATTTGCAAACACGAAACCAGCCCTACAAGAAATCTTGAAAGGGGTCCTCTAAGCAAAGAGAGAGCCTAAAAGCAACATAGACCAGAAAGGAACACAGACAATATACGGTAACAGTCACCTTACAGGCAATACAATGGCACTAAATTCCTATCTGTCAATAGTTACCCTGAATGTAAATGGGCTCAATGCCCCAATCAAAAGACACAGGCTATCAGATTGGATTAAAAAACAAGACCCATAGATATGCTGTCTGCAAGAGACTCATTTTTGACCCAAAGACAGCCCCAGATTGAAAGTGAGGGGGTGGAAAACCATTTACCATGCTAATGGACACCAAAAGAAAGCTGGGGTGGCAATCCTTCTATCAGACAAATTAGATTTTAAACCAAAGACTGTAATAAGAGATGAGGAAGGACACTTTATCCTACTTAAAGGGTCTATCCAACAAGAAGATCTAACAATTGTAAATATCTATGCCCCTAACATGGGAGCAGCCAATTATATAAGGCAATTAATAACAAAAGCAAAGAAACACATCGACAACAATACAATAATAGTGGGGGACTTTAACACCCCCCTCACTGAAATGGACAGATTGTCTAAGCAAAAGATCAACAAGGCAATAAAGGCTTTAAATGACACACTGGACCAAATGGACTTCACAGACATATTCAGAACATTCCACCCCAAAGCAATGGAATACACATTCTTCTCTAGTGCCCATGGAACATTCTCCAGAATCGATCACATCCTAGGTCATAAATCAGGTCTCAACCGGTACCAAAAGATTGGGATCATTCCCTGCCTATTTTCAGACCACAATGCTTTGAAACTGGAACTCAATCACAAGAGGAAAGTTGGAAAGAACTCAAATACATGGAGGCTAAAGAGCATCCTACTAAAGAACGAATGGGTCAACCAGGAAATTAAAGAAGAATTTAAAAAATTCATGGAAACCAATGAAAATGAAAACACAACTGTTCAAAATCTTTGGGATGCAGGAAAGGCAGTCCTAAGAGGAAAGTATATAGCAATACAAGCCTTTCTCAAGAAACAAGAAAGGTCTCAAGTACACAACCTAACCCTACACCAAAAGGAGCTGGAGAAAGAACAGGAAATAAAGCCTAAACCCAGCAGGAGAAGAGAAATCATAAAGATCAGAGCAGAAATCAATGAAATAGAAACTAAAAGAACAGTAGAACAGATCAACGAAACTAGGAGCTGGTTCTTTGAAAGAATTAACAAGATTGATAAACCCTTGGCCAGACTTATCAAAAAGAAAAGAGAAATGATCCAAATCAACAAAATCATGAATGAAAGAGGAGAGATCACAACCGACACCAAAGAAATACAAACAATTATAAGAACATATTATGAGCAACTCTGTGCCAGCAAATTAGATAACCTGGAAGAAATGGATGCATTCCTAGAGGTGTATCAACTACCAAAACTGAACCAGGAAGAAATAGAAAACCTGAACAGACCTATAACCACTAAGGAAATTGAAGCAGTCATCAAAAATCTCCCAAAAAACAAAAGCCCAGGGCCAGATGGCTTCCCAGGGGAATTCTACCAAACATTTCAAGAAGAATTAATACCTATTCTTCTGAAACTGTTCCAAAAAATAGAAATGGAAGGAAAACTTCCAAACTCATTTTATGAGGCCAGCATTACCTTGATCCCCAAACTAGACAAAGACCCCATCAAAAAGGAGAATTATAGACCAATATCCCTGATGAACATGGATGCAAAAATTCTCACCAAAATACTAGCCAATAGGATCCAACAGTACATTAAAAGGATTATTCACCACGACCAAGTGGGATTTATCCCTGGGCTGCAAGGTTGGTTCAACATCCACAAATCAATCAACGTGATACAATACATTAACAAAAGAAAGAACAAGAATCATATGATCCTCTCAATAGATGCAGAAAAAGCATTTGACAAAGTACAGCATCCTTTCTGGGTCAAAACTCTTCAGAGTATAGGCATAGAGGGTACATACCTCAATATCATAAAAGCCATCTATGAAAAACCTACAGCAAATATCATTCTCAATGGGGAAAAACTGAGAACTTACCCCCTAAGGTCAGGAACACAGCAGGGATGTCCACTATCACCACTTCTATTCAACATAGTATTTAGAAATCCTAGCCACAGCAATCAGACAACAAAAAGAAATCAAAGGCATCCAAATTGGCAGAGAAGAAGTCAAACTCTCACTCTTTGCAGATGATATGATACTTTATGTGGAAAACCCCAAAGAATCCACCCCAAAACTGCTAGAACTCATACAGGAATTCAGTAAAGTGGCAGGATATAAAATCAATGCACAGAAGTCAGTGGCATTCCTATACACCAACAAGACAGGAGAAAGAGAAATTAAGGAGTCGATCCCATTTACAATTGCACCCAAAACCATAAGATACCTAGGCATAAATCTAACCAAAGAGGCAAAGGATCTGTACTCAGAAAACTATAAAATACTCATGAAAGAAATTGAGGAAGACACAAAGAAATGGAAAAACGTTCCATGCTCACGGATTGGAAGAACAAATATTGTGAAGATGTCCATGCTACCTAGAGCAATCTACACATTCAATGCAATCCCCATCAAAATACCATCCACTTTTTTCAAAGAAATGGAACAAATAATCCTAAAATTTGTATGGAACTAGAAAAGACCCCGAATAACCAGAGGAATGTTGAAAAAGAAAAGCAAAGCTGGCAGCATCATAATTCCGGACTTCCAGCTCTATTACAAAGCTGTCATCATCAAGACAGTATGGTACTGGCACAAAAACAGGCACATAGATCAATGGAACAGAATACAGAGCCCAGAAATGGACCCTCAACTCTATGGTCAACTCATCTTTGACAAAGCAGGAAAGAATGTCCAATGGAAAAAAGACAGTCTCTTCAACAAATGGTGTTGGGAAAACTGGATAGCCACATGCAGAAGAATGAAACTGGACCATTTCCTTAAACCACACACAAAAATAGATTCCAAATGGTTGAAAGACCTCAATGTGAGACAGGAGTCCATCAAAATCCTAAAGGAGAACACAGGCAGCAACCTCTTCGACCTCAGCCGCAGCAACTTCTTCCTAGAAACATCGCCAAAGGCAAGGGAAGCAAGGGCAAAAATGAACTATTGGGACTTCATCAAGCTTTTGCACAGCAAAGGAAACAGTCAACAAAACCAAAAGACAACCGACAGAATGGGAGAAGATATTTGCAAATGACATATCCGATAAAGGGCTAGTATCCAAAATCTATAAAGAACTTATCAAACTCAACACCCAAAGAACAAAGAATCCAATCAAGAAATGGGCAGAAAACACGAACAGACATTTTTCCAAAGAAGACATCCAAATGGCCAACAGACACATGAAAAAGAGCTCAATATCGCTTGGCATCAGGGAAATCCAAATCAAAACCTCAATGAGATACCACCTCACACCAGTCAGAATGGCTAAAATTAATAAGTGAGGAAACGACAGATGTTGGTGGGGATGTGGAGAAAGGGGAACCCTTCTACACTGTTGGTGGGAATGCAAGCTGGTGCAGCCACTCTGGAAAACAGTATGGAGGTTCCTCAAAAAGTTGAAAATAGAGCTACCATATGATCCAGCAATTGCACTACTGGGTATTTACCCCAAAGATACAAAAGTAGGGATCCGAAAGGGTACGTGCACCCCGATGTTTATAGCAGCCATGTCCACAATAGCCAAACTGTGGAAAGAGCCAAGATGTCCATCGACAGATGAATGGATAAAGAAGATGTGGTATATATATACAATGGGATATTATGCAGCCATCAAAAGGAATGAGATCTTGTCATTTGCAACGACGTGGATGGAACTGGAGGGTATTATGCTGAGCGAAATAAGTCAATCAGAGAAAGACATGTATCATCTGACCTCACTGATATGAGGAATTCTTAATCACAGGAAACAAACTGAGGGTTGCTGGAGTGGGGGGTGGGGTGGGAGGGATGGGCAGACTGGGTGATAGACACTGGGGAGGGTATGTGCTCTGGTAAGTGCTGTGAATTGTGCAAGACTGTTGAATCTCAGATCTGTACCTCTGAAACAAATAATGCAATATATGTTAAGAAAAAAAAAAGAAGAAGAAGAAGATAACAAGAGGCGAAGAATGAAGGGGGGGAAATCGGAGGGGTAGACGAACCATGAGAGGTGATGGACTCTGAAAAACAAACTGAGGGTTCTAGAGGGGAGGGGGGTGGGAGGATGGGTTAGCCTGGTGATGGGTATTGAGGAGGGCACGTTCTGCATGGAGCACTGGGTGTTATGCACAAACAATGAATCATGGAACACTACATCTAAAACTAATGATGTAATGTATGGGGATTAACATAACAATAAAAAAATTTAAAAAAACAAAGGTTTAACTGGATGCGTCATGCAATCTCGATTCTTTTAATAGCTTCAGGTGAGTAAAAGACTTTTAATGGGCCAACCACAAAGTGGAACTCTGTCCTTCTGGCCATCCTTTCTTGCTGCACTCTCATGCTTGCTTGTTAATGCACTCTTATTTTCTGAAGCTGTTCTGACCATTGCCCTTGACTCTTACACGTTTTAAGTTCTTTCCCTGGTTCTGTGTCTCCACCCAGGCCCTGTGTTTGAACTGTAAACTGATTTCCCATCCAAGAAATCCATCTGATTTTTATTATTCACCTTTTCAACATCTTGTGCTATAGCAATTACTTCTCTGATGTCACTTCATTCTTAGAATATTGAGTATTGAAACCTAAGGAAAAAAGTTTCCTATTTTAATCATGAGTTTCAGCACACTTTAAGAGCAACTGATGAGAAAAAGGTGTGTTTCTGGATATTGCTCTACTGAGGATGTTTTACCTCTGAGCTGGGAAGAGGAGGGCACAATGATTCTTAAGCAATGTTTTGTTATGTGGACAATAAGACATGATCTGTATAATGTGATGAAGATGAAGGAAAGAAGAAAAAGAAGACAAGCTGGCATAAGAGCTAAGTGCTTCATAATATATGGCATTTTTAAGCCTGTGACACAAGTGTGGGGATTAGAAATCAAGAAATAAATCAGAGCAATAAAATTGGTAGTGTCCACCACATACAAAACAAAACAAAACAAAAAAAACAGCAGGTACTTTTGGATTTTAAAGGGCTATTAAGTACAGTGCATATCAAATATGAGACATGGTCAAGGCTGTAATCCCAGGAAAATGCATAGATTTAAATGCATTAATTAGGTAAGGAAAATGAATACAAATAAATCTTCAACTCAAGATGGTGGAAAATAACATAAAATAAGTATGGAAATTAGAGGAAGGTACACAGAAATTACTACATTTAAGACAGAAAAAATCTTCATAATTGATAAATAATTCTAAGGACTGGTTTCTTTGAAAACATTAACGAGATGAACATGTCTCTGCAAAGATTAGTGAAGGGGAAAAAAGAATACATGCAAATTAAGGATGAGAGAGGACATTCACATACATAGAGGAGATTAAGAAATGGGAGAAATATATATTCTGGTCTATGTTAATAATCTGGATTAAGTGAGCAATTTACAAAGACTATAAACCTTACTGCAGAAAAACAAGAGAATGAAGAGAAAAATTAACAAATTTGTCAAAGAACTATTTCCTCAAAGATTTCTAGTCCTAGGCAGTTTCATGGATAAATTCTTTGGACTTTATGGAACTTCTGCTATTTAAATTGCAGAGAAAAAGAGGAAAGCTAACCTAATCTGCTTTTAAAATTTAGGTTAACCTTAAATGTGAAACTGGAGAAAGAAGATCTTTCGAAAGAAAACTGTATATCAGCTTTTCTTATTAACATAAATAGAAAAAATCCTCTCATATCTGTAAATAAAATACACCACATGACCCAATAGGTTTTCCTCTAGATTTCTAAATATACATATATAAATATCTTAATAACCAAAAAAGACCAAAAAAAAATCATTTCAACTAATTCCAGAAAGATATTTTTATAGAATTCACTTACATTCCTGACTTACAATAAACACAAAGAAATCTGAGTAATCTAGTAATATGTGTCCTTAATTCACAGAATTAATGGAATTATTGAAACTATCACACTTAGTGTCTTCGCAATACTAGGGTGGTCCTATTAAAGTTGGAGTTAAGATAAAGATGTGTGCCCATGAATTAGCCTCACACTGGTCTTCCAGCTTCTAATCTCACTGAACTTCTTCCCCTTCTCTGCAGTTGGGTCAGAATGTTCCTTTAATCTGTACATCTAGTCATGTTACCGTTCTTCATAACTTTAATTACTTCCTTTTGTTCTCAGGATGGGAAACAAAATCTTTAAGATGGCTTCTCTGTCCTGCAGAATGGGGTTCCTCCCCAGCTCTTCTTCCTCACCTTAGTGGGTTGGTACCTGCAAGTTACTTGGAGAAGTGTAGGGCAGACACAGTGATGGTGATGAGGAGGAGAAGAAAGGCATTCTCCCTGGAGCTCTACTCTCTAGTCCTCTGGCCTTCCATCAGCCCCTCAACCATGGTATGTACCCTCCTTCTCAGTGCCCTTACATGTCTCCTTCCTGCCTAGACCATGTGTCCATTCTTCAGCGAGGTACCATCCTTCAAAACTCAGCCTCTTATGACTCCTTGACATTGATCTTCATTTCACTTAGTGGAATTTTAATTATGTGTTTGTGTGATTGTTTTTTCAAATTTCTGGAAAAGAGGCTCTGATTCATACAACCCATGTCAGGTCCCTGTCTAGTCTAACCAACCATGTTCAGAGGTGCAGACTACTGTGGCTGCTGGCGGGCCCCCCAGTCTTCCATCTTGGATGATGAGGAAGGGGACAGAGTTGCTAGTGATGAGGGGATTGGACAGGCCACCCATCATGAGCAGTGCTATGCGAAATAGTTCTGGAAGTGCTAACCAAGAAATATGAAAGATAAGAAAAAAGATACACATACACAAATGCACACATATGCCTCCCCACACACATATATACACACATTCGTCACTAGAGAATGCTTAAATGATTCAACAGAAAAAAATCCTTTAACTTTAAGGACCATTTGTAAAGGTGTCACTTACAAAATTAGTGTATAGAATTATGATTCAAGATGCCAGAATGAGCACATGTTTCAGTCCTTCCCCTCACGTCCCAATCCCTAGACATTATATATAGCAAAAGGGCACCCAATTCCTAATAGTTCGAGAGTGAAACAAAAGCTGCGATCTTTTTGGCATAAGTTATGTTGAATCCCTGAAAGGTGGGGGAAAAAAAGTAAATGAGTTCAATTTGGATAGGAGAGTCACATTTCAAAACCTGGTAGAGCAGTTATATGCATAATGGGCAATACAGAGGTGTGGACATCAAGAGTCAGAGGGGTTTGGGGATAGCATGGAACAACCCAGTGGGTAGCCCATCAACATCCTACACCACCACCTCCACCAACACATGGAACTTTGGGTCAGGCAGTGAGTACAGGATAATCTGCCCCAGGAGTGCCTAAGAGAGAGCGTGCCCAATGCTTAGATGGTGGTAACACCCAGAACAAAGAGACAACCCTCCATGTGGAAGAACAGTCCCTGGCACCTCCCACAGGGCAGCAGTCCCCATCATTTCCCTTCACAAGGAAGGCTGAACTCAAGCATTTGTGCAGAGACCTGGGGACCATCACACACTTACAGAACACTAACACCGTTAGAGAGAGCTACCTGGTGCAACTACCCAGAGAAAACAGAGTTAACACAAGACAAAGAGGACAATGGTCCCCAGAGAAATGCAAGAGAATATTCCACTCATGGAAGATCCTGGAATTGAAAGCTTGATTGTCAAAATTTAAAAAAACAAAAAAACAAAAAAACCCACAATGCATTGGGTATTGAATGAAGTGTTGAATCACTAAATTCTACCCCTGAAACTGGAATTTAAATAAAAACTTAAAAGAAAAACAAAACAAAAACCCTCAACATCATAGATGGGCTGGCAAGCAAAATTAGGGAAAATGGAGAATAGAATAAAACAATTCTCACAAAATACAAAGTCAAAAGGATCAAATGTCTAGTAGGAAAGTAGAAAAGGAAGGCTAGATCCAGAAGGTCCAGTGCCAATCCAATAGGAGTTTCAGAAGGAGGGGAACAGGGAAAATGTGGGAGAAGAAATCCTCAAGCAAAAATAGGGGATATATGTTTCCAAATTAAAGAAGGGCATGTCTTCCCATTTCAAGAGGAGGATATTGTGGAAAAGAACTCTCACTTGTACAGGTGGAATTTCAAAATGCCAAGGACAGAGACAAAAATCTCTAAATATGAGAAAGATGGATGGGGTGCTGTAAGGAAACTAGACTCAGATCAGTGACATTGGTGCCCTGGATGCAGAAAGGAGGTTGAGTGATACATTCAATCATGTGGAATAAATAACTTCATAATACAATTCTGCGTCCAGAAAAACTATCACTTAAGTGTGTAGACAATACAGAATTTTTCTGACATGCCAGAAATTATAAAGTTGATGCCCACAGACTATTCTGAAAGAATTGTAGAACAACGTGGTCCAACAATGAAAAACAAAAGAACCCAAGGGAAGAAATAGGATGCAAGAAGCAGTTAAAGATGTAAATAACAAAGGTATATAAAGTACCGTATCAGTTGAATAAAGTTTAAATACACACTATACAATACTGTATACCATTTATGGACACATGTAGATACAGAAAAATATAAAACCATGAAGGGAATGATACATATTGAATTTAGAATAGAGGTTAACTCTGGGGAATGAGGAGTAACAGGATTGGGAGTTTCAATTCTATAGGTAATGCTTTATTTTTTTTTTAAGATAGTCTTGAGCAAATACAGCTAAGTGTTAACATCTGCTAAATTGGATATTGAAAACATGGAGTTTGTTATATTATTATTTCTCATTTTCTGTACATTTGAAAACTTTCAGAATGATTTTAAAGAGTGGAGTAGAAGTGAGGGAGTGGAGAAAGCTTGTGTTGATCACCTCTTAAGGTATCTTGTAGTGAATGAGCAGAGGGGTCGGGCGGAAACTGGAGTGGGTTGTGGCATCACTGGAGAGTGTTGTGGAAGGAAATGAGTTGGTGGAGGAACGATACTGAGCTGGGGAGGACAGGAAAGGCTAAATGGAGGAGTCAAGATGGGAAGAATGCTGAGCACCTGAGGAAGTATTTGCCTTTCATAGAATCCAGAAGTCACTTCTTCCCCTTGAACCTGAGGAGGGAAGACAGAGGTGAGATTATGGACACAGGTGGGTTTATAGAACTTGATGGTGAAAATAAAAAGCAATTCTCCCAAGATGTATTCTATTTTATCAGTGATAAACACATTGAAACCATCATTCGAGGGTAGGCAGAGTGATACGGGGATGGCTTTTTGCGTTGCTAAATCAGGTTTATCGAGATATTATTTATATAATGGTAAGATTCACCCCTTTTTTAATATAGAGTTCTATGCATTTTAACAAACACATATAGGCACAGCCACAATTGATATAAAAAGGTCTATCATCGCCCCAAATTCTGTTGTTGTTTTTTTTTTTTAGAAAGAGGGCACACCAGTGAGTGAGGGGGTAGGGGCAGAGGGAGGAGAATCCCAACCAGGCTCCACACTCAGTGTGGAGACCAACACAGGGTTCGATCTCATGACTCTGAGATCATGATCTGAGCGGAAATGAAGAGTTGGATGCTTAACCAACCACTGAGCCACCCAGGCACCCCTAAAATTCTGTTGTGCCCTTTATAGCCAACAGTTCTCCCTGCCCCAGACCCTGCCAGCCACTGATCTGATTTCTGTCCTCATAGTTTTGTCTTTTCCAAAGTATCATATTGTCTTATATAGTATGTAGTTTCCGCTGTTTTAAATTTTTATTCTAGTATACTTAACATACAGTGTTATATTAACTGCATGTGTACAATATAGTGATTCAGCAATTCTATACATTACTCAGTGCTCATCAAGATAAGTGTGCTCTTAATCCCCTTCACTTATTTTTCACCCATCCCCCCACTCAAACCCTCTGGTAACCATCTGTGAATTCTCTACAGTTAAGATTCTGTTTTTGGCTTGTCTCTCTCTTTTTTTTTTTGCCTTTGCTCATTTGTTTTGTTTCTTAAATTCCACATACAAGTGAAATCATATGGTATTTGTCTTTCTCTGATTCACTTGTTTCCCTTAGCATTTTACTCTCCAGGTCCATCCATGTCATTGCAAATGGCAAGATATCATTCTTTTTATTGGCTGAATAATACTCCATTTTTCCAAAGAAGACATCCAGATGGCCAACAGACACATGAAAAGATGCTCAACATCACTAATCATCAGGGAAATGCAAATCAAAACCACAATGAGATATCACCTCACACCTGTCAGAATGTCTAAAATCAAAAACACAAGAAACAACAGGTGTTGATGAGGATGTGGAGAAAAAGTAACCCTCCTGTGCTGTTGGTGGGAATGCAAGCTGCTGTAGCCATTGTGGAAAACAGTATGGGGCTTCCTCAAAAAAAATGAAAAACAGAACTACTATATGACCTAGTAATTGCACTACTGGGTATTTACCTAAAGAATACAAGAATAGTAATTCAAAGTGATACATGCACCCCTATGTTTATAGCAACATTATTTACATTAGCCAAGATTTGGAATCAGCCCAAGTATCTACTGATAGATGAATAGATAAAGAAGATGTGATACATATGTACAATGGAATATTACTCAGCCATAAAAAAGACTGGCTTTGAAGTCTGGCTTTTTGCATTTAAGAACACATTTGAAATTCATATGTGTTACACATTTTACATGTATCAGTGATTCATTCTTTTTTTTAAGGCTGAGTGGAATACCATTGTATGGATTTGGGCTATTTATAGTTATTTCCAGGGAATTCTGGAGAAAGGCACTCTAAACATTCATGCACAGGTTTTGTGTGACTTTTCATCTTTCTTGGGTAAATACTTGGGAATGGGATCAGTGGGTCATGTGGTAAATTTATGTTCAAATTTATAGGAAACTGCTGAACTAATTTCCAAAGTGACTATACCACAGATATGGGCTTTTGAGGTAAAGGGGAAGGCATGAAATCAGCAACTGGGAGAGTGGTATATTCCTTATTCTCTGCACTGCTCCGCAGCCTACGAGCCTCCCCACCATTGACGGTGTAATCTTAACTTCCCTGTCTGCTGGCTCCTGGTTGGGTTTGCCAGTGGAAGGCACTGGCAGGAGATTGAGGGCAGGAGATAGAAAATTCTAGCCGTTTTCCCCCTGATCCCTCCAGAATCCATGCTCCTGCAAGATGTCCTCTTGTCCTCTTGTCGTGACTCCAGCACCCTCCACGATTCAGTAATACTGCTTCCTTCTCCTCTTGTCCCTTCAGATTTTAGAAGGTAACAGCTCCCCACCTTTGCTCATCTCTGAGGATATTAAGGACACCTCTTGGTGTTTTTCTTTCTTTTTTTAAAGATTTTATTCAGTTATTTGACCGAGAAAGAGAGAGAGAGCACAAGCAGGGGAGCAGCAGGCAGAGGGAGAGGGAGAAGCAGGCTCCCCACTGAACAGGGAGCCCGATGTGGAGCTCGATCCCAGGACCCTGGGATCATGACCTGAGCCAAAGGCAGATGCTTAACCAATTGAATCACCCAGGCACCCCCTTAGTGTTTTTCTTAAATCTGCCCCCAGAGATCCTTTTATTTAAAAAGTCCTTTGAGCCATCTGTTTTGGACCCTACTCTCTACTGGGATTTTGACTAGTTGTGTGAGACAGCACTCTTTAGGGGACTCAGTAAGATTTCTAGGGGGTCTTGCATGCCCGTTTGATGTTTGTGTTGAAGAATTTAAAAGTGAGACCAGGCACTCTGAAGATACGATTTTATCTAGAAAATGTCAACTGTGTAGTTGTAGGTATGGAGATCAGATCAGGTTTAATCAAGGCGAAGATTGAACAAGAGAGTAGTGACAGTAGGAAGACCAGACTGGTTCTTATCCATCAGGGCTCAGCTCAAAGGAACTATTTCTGATTGCTTTTTCTAAAGAGACTCCCCTGACACCTTCTATTTTCTCAACTGATTATTTCCTTCATTACATTATCACAATCTATAATTTTCATGCTTGTTCACTTGTTTACGTATCTTCCCATAGAGATTAAGCTTCACCTTCATGGGATTGTCTATTATGTTCCCTGCTGCATCTCAGTGCTTAGAACAGTGAGTGGCACAAACTATGGGTCAATAAAGCATACTAATCTTTTCCACTCAACCCGTGTTTTGCCTTATTCATTTATCATAGTGTGTTTCCCTTTGAGAAAACAACCCTGTATTCTCCCTACTGACATTCCTATTATGTATGTCAACACATTCCTCATATGTGGTAATTTGAATCTGAATCAGTTTCTCTAAGGCTGGAAGCCTGGGGATATAGGCTGGTATATTTTTATTAATGAAAAAGCTGATCATGAAGGTACATACACATTCAGGTTGTGTCAGATATGAAGAAATGCCCATCTCTGAAGAGGGGGCAACATCAGAAATCATAAAGTCGATTCCTTGACCTGAAATCTGAATATATGGAAATTGAGAGAAATAGGTTAAGCCCAGAGAATTAGATTACCCAAGAAATAACTGGAAAAAATATTCTTTTCTCTCATAAAGAACTTGAGTCATTTCACACACACCTAAGGTTATGTCATGAATATGATAAATGGCTCTTCATCCCACAGAGCCAAATAGATGACTTTTAAATAAAGAGACAAGGTGCAGCAGGGTAGTAAGACTTATTTAAAAACCAGAATTAATAGAGAATTCAACCTATACTAATATATACAAATACTATACACTGTGCTTTCTGGGAGGGAGGTTGAAGTTATTGAAGTCTTTCACATTTACATCTTTGTTTTGTTTTGTTTTGCTTTAGAGAGAGAGAGCATGAGCAGAAGAGGGAGGAGAAGAGGGAGAGAGAGAGAATCTGAAGCAGACTCCACGCCCAGCACAGAGCTCACTCGATGCAGAGCTTGATCTCACAACCCTGAGATCACGACCTGAGCCAAAACCAAGAGTCAGAAGCTTAACCGACTGAGCCACTCAGGCACTCCTCACATTTACATCTTTGATATTTGAATATTGTTACAAGTGACATGTGCTACTATTGTATGAAGAAAAAAATTACAAATACTTAACGTTAACAATTACCAGCTAAACTAAATTACTTTTATAATCAGAAAATAACCCAATGTTTTAACCTATGACAATAGCAGCACTTGGAAAATGCAGGCTTGTGAGTCGAACAGACTTAGCATGAAATCCCATGTTCCTTTGCTGATTGAGCTGAATGATACTAAGTTACCTCCCTAATCTCACATTTCCTCATCCACAAAATGGAGATGACAACTGTTAGCTCCCTTTGGTGGCTGGGACACTGTTTCATAATTTACTTTAGGTGTTCACTGTAGTGTCTAGCACAAAATGCTGGCTCTCTCTCTAACTTCAAAGGGATGTGATACTCAGAGTGATTTTTTGTATGTATGTATGTTTTTTTTTTTTTTCTGAAACAAAATCACTCAACTGCAGAAAACATGCACTCTTTCCACGCCTTTCATTTTTCTGTTAATTGCACCTGTATTCTCCCAGGCTTAAACAAAACAAAACAAAACAAAACAAAACAACAACAACAACAACAACAACAACAACAAAAACTCAGGGTCAATGTATCTCCCTCCTTCAATCCCTATACCCATCCATTACCAAATTCAGTTGACTTCTTTTTCATAGAAAGATCATACATATATTTTTTCTATTTCTGCTACCATGGTTTGAACTTCATGCTTACTCCAGTTTCACACCAGTGCGACCCAGTAAGACTTCCTGCTCCCTCGAACCCTGACATGTGCCATCTCTCTCCTCCTGTCTCCTGAGACCACCTATCTTAGTCCCTACTCTTTTGCTATATGTGTCCCATGTCCCGGCAGTGACTGGTGCATGCTTAACCACTGTTGGGTGAACAAATGTTGGGAGACTTTCTCAACACCTAACACAACACTACCCAATTTATGCAACGTCCCCCAGTAGAAACCACCTCAGTTAGGCAGCTATCCTCCCTGTCCTCCATCACTGCCCCGTATAGAATATGCCGTCATCAACCCCTCTGCTAAAATTTACCTATTCTTTAAGACACTTTTCGCAATCCAGTTGTTATGAGAAATCTGTATTGTATAATCTGCCTTTCCTCAAGTTTTTTACCACTTACTTTTAATTGATAATTAAAAGTGATGGCAAACACGACCCTGTGCTCTCATTGGTATCATTTACTGTTATTTTGCAAGTGTTGGTCACAACTAAAGCTGCAACTAAACTGTGACTTTCATGAGACCAGAGACGAGGATTGACCTGAGCACAGAGCAAAAACTCCGTGTTTACCAATAATTGATTAATATATGAGATCTTTATTTTTGCAGGACAGCCTTTGGCACCAGAATACCATACACAAAGCTGAAATTTGAAAAATGCAGGAAAAACTCAGGTGGCTGAAGCTATAAGGATGTGTTGGATCTCTTGACTCTCCTTGGAGAATCTGCACCTTGGATTCACACGGAGGATTGTGTTAATTCCTGTGGGCAGAATCTGCCTGAATATAAGCTCATATCTTTAAATGAGACAACAGAGACATAGTTACACTTTTCTGTAAACTTGCTCATTGGTTTTCTGAGAGGTAGCCAGATGAGGGCAATTTGCTAAATTAAACAGATTTGAGCTTGATGAATTACCCAGGTCTCTTCTGTTCATCTTCCAGCCTTCCTGGAGCACCCTTCTGACAGCCCCCCCGAGCTCCTCTCCGCTTTATTTTTCTCCCTGGTCCTTAGGACAAACTACATATTTCACGTGTTTGTTTCTTTGTCTGTCTTCCTCCTTGACATGGGGATTTTTCTCTTTTGTTAACTGCTGCATCCTTAGCACCTACAACAGTACCAGACATACAACATAACTAAGGGATAAATGAATGGATGCATGAGTGAATGAGGGCCTCTCCGAGGAACTATCAAAAACTAAACAGGTTTGGTGAGTGATGACTGACTATAATGGGGGATTCCAGCCGATCTGCTCATGGGATTCTCTAGAACACATGGAGAATTGGGTGGGATAACAGACCATAATGATCTCATGCCCCAGGCACAACTCCTTGGCCCGCCATTGATTCCAGCCAAGCTGCAGTGCACAGAGTTCTGAGCAAGCTCCGTTTTACCTCTCCCCAGTACACTGAAGAGGGACTTTCCCTGGAGCCTTCTCTGGGACATTGGAGCCTGAAGGGCCTGGGCAGGTGCAGCGACAACATACCTAAGCAAACATTCCTAGAGGCAATCTTCCTTCGATGGGGGGGAGAAGCTGGTGGATAAAGGTTCTAGTCCCTGTCCGGATGTTTGTATGCATCCCAGAAAGTTCTGGTGGATTAAGTCTCCCCTTGTCTGCTCTGTGTTAGTTTTCTCTTCTTCCCTATGTGACCCTTCCTGCTTTCTCATTCTTGCTTCCTTTGCTTTTGGGGACCCAAACTGAAGCAGAAGGGTGTTTGAATTAACCCAATGATGCAAACTCCAGCAGGCTCACCTACTCAAAATAATTGTGTTAGATCAGGAGTCAGAACTGAGATTCTCATTCTGGCTGTTCCAATGCTTTTGACTCCACAGGGTATCACTCAATCAAAAGCACTTAAGGCCATATCCTTATTAATTATCTTTTAAAAAATTCGCTTCATTTCTTTTTGTTTTTAAGACTTATTTATTTACTTTAGAGAGCAAGAGAGCAAGAGAGCGTGTGGGAGCAGGGGGAGGGGCAGAGGGAGGGGAGAAAGAAGCCCAAGCTGACTCCATGCTGAGCGCAGAGCCCGAGGCGAGGCTTGATCCCAAGACCCATGAGATCATGACCTGAGCTGAAACCAAGAATTGGACACTTCACTGGCTGAGCCACCTAGGCACCCCAAATTCACTTCACTTCTTGATGAAATGTTCTGTGTGGGTCTTGCCCAAGAATTTTTCCTGTGAGCTGGAAAATTTCAGAGGTGGCAGGTCTGAGGCATTTCTCCTCAAACCTATTTCCTAGCGCACCTTAGGTTTGCTCTCTTTCACAGCTGCACAGCTCAGGCAGTGCAGAAAATTGTAAGAGGTAAAGAAAGCTGCATCACTTAAAGGCCGGACAGTGCCTTCGGCCCCTAACTGACAGCACATGCGATGATTCTGGCCTTGAGATTTTTCGCTCAATTACCAAAAGCTTCCTGCCAGGGGCTCTTCCAATTGTGTTTTATGGAGGCTCTTTTACAAGTGTATGACGTGGATTTAATTTTTTAATGATTTAGAATCATTTTTAATGATTAAAAAAGCCATTCACCAGCTCAGAATGATTTTATGCCAAACCCAACAAAATGGAGAGGAGTACATTAATTTATGCTCCTATGTCTCCCCATTACTTTGCATGAAGTACTTCCTGCTATCTCTCTGTTTATTTGTGAACATACTCATAGAGGTATGTTTCGTAAGGCACCTATGTCTTGGAATTCAACTATAAAAAAAAGAATGAAGTCCAAATGCCCACTCAGGTAAGATGGCAAAAGGTAGTACATTCCTGCACCCCCACTGCATGTGATAATCCTTCCACTATAATCAGCTGAATAACAGGTCCTGTTATAACAATATTGTACAACTGATGTTTTTGTGTAAGTATTGGATGCTTGTCATCTAACTTTCTGACTTTCTTTCTCTCTTTCTCTCTCTTTTTTCTTTCTTTCGTTCTTTCTTTCTTTCCTTCTTTCTCTTTCTTTCTTTCGTTCGTTCTTTCATTCTTTCTTTCTTTCCTTCTCCCATTCTTTTTTCTTTCTTTCTTTCGGTAAGGACTATGAGCGACTTCTAGATATTGTTAGGGATTCAGCTTTTTGCTGTTCTTCATTCAGCCTTCTGGACAGTTTCATTGAAAACTGTCTTGAGATTGTTGACCCAAGATTTCAAAAATAAACAAACCTATCATTTACAATGATTTATCCATGTACTTTTGGATTTTCCTGTACAACCACCCAAAATACAGAGACTAATTAGTTGCTAAAGCTGATGTATGACCTTCAGATTTGACCTTCAGATTTGCAATATATCCTTTTATAAAAATTGCCTCGTTCTTTCATTAGTAGTATGAATTTGACCTTACAAATAATTAATGGTACTTTTTAAGTATTTAATAACAGTTAAATACTACTTTTTTCTACTTTATATATTGAAGATCTCTGTAAAATTTAATTTTAAAGAGCTCTTGCTGCTAAAAAAAAAATTCTGAAAGCTACTCATGGGTCCCACCACAGACACAACCCAGAGTACATAAAGTGAAATCCTCTTCATAAGATGAGGAGCACCGTCTCCTCAGTCAGAGTCCAACCAGCCATGACCTTCAGCTAAACTCACTTTCAGTCACCCTAGCTCTACTTCTTAAATCTCTGGCCTCTGGCTCTGTTTCTATTGATGCTAGGTAGGGAGAAAAAGAAATCTGACATACAAATTGTAATAACAACTAAAAGTTATGAAAAGGAAAACAAAACAAAAGTTATGAATAGGACATTATGGAGGGCACACTGTTTAGTTGACAAAACTTTCTGGAAGCTGGTTCATTACCCATATTCAGTTTAGCAGGTTAAATCACTAGGCTATGTGGTGCTCAAAGGATGCTAAGCCAAGGAAGTAAGACATGCACACTGTTGCCCATAAATGTTCCTTTACCCTGTACATTTTACCCTAAAGCCTATGTGTTATCCTGTGTATTTTTATCCTGAAGCCTGTGATTTATCCTGATGCCCATGCTTTTTGAATAATTAAAAAAAATCAATTCCAGTACGTAGGAGCATCATCATCTTCATCATAAGCCATAACCTAAACTGACATTGTTCATGCTGCAACAAGTCCATATACAGATGTGCAATTATCTTTTTTTTTGCATTTAAGCCATAGAAAAAAATATATATGAGAGATTCCTTTGAAGTGAATGAATTTTCAGGCCAATATGCCCAGTGATTTTTACGTAATACTGATTGTTCAGCACCAGTTAGTAAGTAAATTTTTTTCCTGACCATGAAGGATCCATACAGAGGAATCTTACCCAATCTCAGGTAGAGCTTCAGATATATGGGTCCCAGACTAGTCTGGACTATTTGGGGATGTGGAAAGAGACATTCTAGCTGGAATAGATAAAGATGATATACTGGAAAGAAGCTAGAATCATGATATAGTGGGCACTTGGGCTTCACTGGATTTCCATATATAGAGATCTCTTATCCACGGATTTAATGCCAACAGTTTATTTCAAAGCCAGTGATTTGGAACTTGGAATTTAGAGTAATGCTATAAATAGTTCTTAGGTTTTTTTCTGCTTGTGTTATGTATTATAGTTGCCCTGTATAAAGTAACCCCAAAGAAATTTGAAAATCATGGTAATAATACACAGAGTATCATTACTCCTGAGCAGTCAGTCTACTCTCTATTCCCTGGGTAAGAAAATTGGGTTGTGTTGAAACAGTAAAAGAAATAAAACAAAAATAAAAGGAATATATGGGCAGCATTCCTATGGTTTTAGATGTTTATGCAAAGCACAGCTAAATAGGAATTAGAAAACCCAGTTTCTACCACCATGCGCACATGGGACTTGGACAAACCAATTCACCTCGCTCCCCTTGGTTTTGACATGATGTGGAGTCTGTCCCTTTGCAAACTCACAAGGTTAGAGACAAGAACAATGCTGACTCATTTCGTTTTATATAACCATAATGTATGACCATAATGTCAAATGGGTAGGTGACCCTACATTTCTGTAGTCAATTCTAGCCCCCAATTTCCAATGAATGTTTCACTCTTCCTCTCTCAATTCTCCACTGTCTCCTCCTTTATCTCAGAGAATAGAATCAGCCAAAGGAGATGCCCACATACTTCACCCACTTACCTGCACCTCTGCTGATTCACTCCACCATCTTTTCTGTTGTTAAGGATGAACTGTTTTCTGATCAGAGTTCTTTCCCTCCATTTGTCCACTGAATCTCAGGTTCTCTTGCCTAATTAAGAGCATGGCTCTTGCAACTGTTCTTCTTCCTTTTCCTTTCTTCTCAGTTTTTCCCTTCTACTGGCTCATTCCATTCAGCATACAAAAACACTACAGCTCCTATCTTATACAAGGCTCCCTGGACCACTAGACTTCTCCAGACACCATCTTGTTTCTCTACCAGCCCCTACAGTGGAACTGCTCTGAGAAGTTTTCTGTAGTTGCTGCATCCACAGCCATTCCTCTATTCTCCTCCAATCCACTCCACTCCAATCAGACCACTCCACTGAAATTTCTTTTGTCACCAATGACCTTTATGTTGCTAAATTCAATGGTCATTTTCCTGTCTTCATCTTACTAAATGTAATGGCAGCAATCAATGCAGTGAATTGCTCTCTTCTCTGAGATACTTCCTTCACTTGGCTTCTAGGGTGCAAAGGGGTCTAGGATTCCCTCCTTTTCAGTCTCTTTTGATGATGTCACCTCCTCTTCCCCATCTAAATGGGGCAGTTTTCTAGGGCTTTGTCCTTGAACCTCTCCTCCAGTCTCACTCATGCTGGGTGATTTTATCCATTCCCATGGTTTTATATCAGTGGGCTAATATCTCCTAAATTTATATCTCAATCATAACCACTTCCTTCAGCTTGAACTTGGTGTATCCAATGGTCCCTTGAACATCTCCACTTGGATGCACCATAGACATCTCAAACTTAACATGCCTACAACCGCACCCTTGATTTCTGCCTACCTCTCCTCAAACAAAACCCAAAGCAAATGAAAACAACTTGATCTTTTCCTAGTCTTTAGGATCTCAATATAAATGGCAGAACCATTCTTTCAGTTGCTCAGACACAAAACCTTAGGCATCCTTGACATCTTTCTTTTTAATACTCTGAATCCATCCCATTCGCAAATTCTATCAGCTCTGTTTTAAGAGTATATTGCAGGTTTGACCACTTCTTACCAACTCCACTGCTACCACATGAGTCTCACCTGAACTGTTTCAATAATCTTCTAAATGTCCCCTCTCCTTATAGCCTATTCCCCGCAGAGAAGACAGAGAGTTAGTGCTCCCTAGATACCACTCTTATGCTTGAAAAAAAAAAAGGCTTCCCATCTTATTTAGAGTAAATTTCTAAGTCTCTCACCATCAGTTACCAGGTCCTACAGACATTTGCTGCTGACTACCTCTGTGACCTCATGTCCCACAGATCTCTCTCTGGCTCATTCTATTCTAGGCACACTGCTCCCTAGACTGTTTCTCAATCACTGTGGATGTTATCCCACCTCGGGGATGTTCACTTGCAGTTTCCTTCAAGAATATGTGGCCATCTTCTTTTAGATGTCTGCAGGGCTCACTTACTATCCTTATAAAGCTTAGCTTCTAGTGTGTTTTGAAGTGGTGGTGGAATAGGGTTTGTTGGACAGTACAATCAAAGAAATAGAAAGCTATTTTTGTGTCTGATAATGCTGTTTGTTATGCAGAAAGTAATAAAGCTGGACAAGGGTCTAGAAAGTGCTAGAGAGGGAGAGGGATGCTGTTTTAGATACGGTAATCAGGGAAGGACTGTCTGGTAAGGTGGCATTTGAATGACAGCCTTAAGGAAGTGGGAATTAACTTCTATTTTACAAATTCTTGAGTGACAGATTTGGTGAATGCCTGCAACTGTACTTGACTTGAATACATTTTTCCTAGTCTTCTCCATCTTATGTACATTTACCAATTTCTCTCAAGTTACTGAACCCTTGAGGAAATAATATATGATACCAGCTATTGCTGAAAAGATTTGAGACACTGAGGTAGCCCTTTTCTTAAGTGGAATATTTAACTATGTATGTGTCAGAGTGAACATAAAGAGATAATGTGACTTTTTTTACTCTAAATTTTATTTCCTTTCTTGTCTTACTATATTTTTTATCACTTCCAAAGTAATAAAATAGAAATAGCAGGTACATGTTATTTCTTGATGTAGTGGAAACACATCCAATGTTTCACCTGCAGGTATGATCTTGATCCTGGTATAGATTTTCAAATATTCTCAATTATATCAAGTTTACTAAGACTTGTGTCTTGTTCTACTGCAAAAAGATTTTGCATTTTATCACATACACTTCAGCCTCTGTGAGATAGAATATGCTTTTTTATCTAATAGTAGGATGATTCCATTATTGCAACTCCTAATATCATTATAATCCTGGTGTTAAGGCTGCTAGCTGGTGATGTATATTTCTATTAGCACACTCCTGGAATCCGTTTGTTTAATTTAGAATGTTTACATTTATACTCACAAGCGAGATTGATGAAAAGCTTCTCTTTCTTTGCTTTGATGAATTGTTGAATCAGAGCTATATTCAATCTACAAAAGAACCAAGAAGCTCCTTTTCTTATATGTTCTAGCACAATTTAAATAACATACGTCTTATGTGGTGCCTGAAGTTTTGAAAAAAGATTTACTCATGAATCCCTTTGAGTTGGTGCTGTTCTGAAAGGTAGCACTGTAATTCATTTTATATTTTCTCTCATGATTATATCTATATTTATAGCTTTTATTTCATTTTGAGAAATTTTTTAAAATTATATTTTACTATAAAATTATCTATTTCATCTATATTTTTAAATGTATCAGGATAGAGTTGTATGAACTATTTACTATTTTATTGAATTTTGTCTGTATTTGTTTCCTAATTTTGTGAATTTGTATTTTCTTCTTTAATTCAATTTTGTTTAATTTTTACTTTTTGTATTTGTATCTTCTTTGTTCCCTGATTAGTTTAAAATAAGTACTTCTACTGTTTATGTACTTTTGGAAAAACAGTTCTCGAATCAATTAATGAATTCTCCTGGTCTTCTCTAATTCAATTAAGAAACATGATTATTTGTGTAGCTTGTGTCTGCTCTTACCTTTGGGAAACACTATTTTATGTAGGAGTATTTATTAGAGTAACTCAATCTATTCATTAAGCTGATAATTTTTCTCTCATAATATTTGTCTTTGATATCCTTCATCTATACTCTAGAGAGATTTCATGAATTGATAGCTTAGCTCGCTAATTTGAGTTTTTATACTTTGTTCTATTTTCTGATTATTCATTTATTCATGATGGCCTGATTCTGCTTTATCAACATTGAATTTTGCTGAGGGGAAAAAGTAAAAACAAAAGACTCTCTTGCAAAATGATATAGCCACTTTGGGAGAGGATTTGACAGTTCTTTATAAAGTTCAATATAGAGTTACCCTACAACCCAGTGATACCACTCTTAGATATTTACCTAAGTGAATTTTTTAATGCTTACGTTCACACAAAAATTGGTATACAAATATTTATAGCAGCTTTATTGATAATCAATCAAAACTGGAAATAACCAATATAATCTTCTAAAGATCAATCAATAAACCGTGGTATATCCATAAGACAGAATACTAGTCAGCAATAAAAAGGACTAGTGATCAATTCACACAACAAAATGCATTTTGCTAAGTGAAAGGAACCAGACCTCAAAGTCTACATATTATATGATCCCATTTATATGATGTTTTACAAAAGGCAAAACTATAAAAATGGAAAACAGATCATTGGTGGCCAGGGACTGGGGAACTACAAAGGAGATGCATAAGGGAACTTTAGAGTCATTGAACTGTTCTGTATGGTACTGGGGTGGTGAATACATAATTCTATGCATTTTTCAAAACCCATGGAACTATACATCATAAAAGTGAACTTCAATGTATGCAAACTAAAAAAATTAAAAAAAGAAGTTGTCAAGAGGTCCAGGACAAAATGTAGACTGTGGTCAACCAATCAAACTGTATTACATATGTAAGACAGAATTTCACTGAGGAGATGGAGGAAAAACAAGGAGCTGACCTAAGTTACTTTGGAAACAATGTTTTGACTGGAGACTATAAGGCTAAAGACAAAAGACACTTTATATAAACACTGTTTATAAATCAAGGCACTGGTTATACAACTTCTAGTTGGTGAAGTTTCTCACTGAGACACGGGTTAGCATTCTGAAATTACTTTACTTACAAACTGGGCTTAAGCAAATAAGTAAATGGCTGGTGGATAGTGAGAACCAGGTGTCTCACCATTGGAGAGGAAAAATTACAAATCAGCAAGGAGAAAAGGCTAGAATGAACCATATGACACTGGATTAGAATAGAAGACATCAGTACAAACTCATGTTAGCTTAATACACACACAGAATAGATACAGAAATAACTATAGATATGTGTGAATACACGTGTTTGTATATGTATAACTACCTCCTACCTCTGGCCACTGAGAGGACCTAGAAACTATGGCATGCTGGGATAAGACTGGGTATGATGGATACGCATATTGCATAGATCTTGGTTTCTAAACACCATTCTCTAATAAGAGGGCCAAAGGAGTCCTTGAGAAGTGGATTTTTCTTGGGCTCAGACAGGAAAATTCATATTGGAGCTGGAGTATCTTATAGTGACAGAAAGCAAGGAAGTGGTGGGGGGTGGGGAAGGGATGGAGGCATGCGAACAGGACACAGAAGCCAACCCTTCGAAGGAGCACCAAATGGCTAATGCTGAAGTAATTTAAGCAACCAATAGATAAAAGAGTATTTAATTATAAACCAAAGTCTAAATATGCGTGAGTCCGCACTGATATAAATAAGTGAATAAATAAAGAAATAGGAGAAGAGAGAGACAGATCTTTAAAGAAAAATCCCAGACAAAAATCCCAGTAGGTACACCGACTACAGGAGATGGAGCTTCATTAGCCCCACCCCTTGAGTATCTGTTGGACTTGGAGACTCATTTCCAAAGGACAGAGTATGGAAAAGAAAAACTAGTAGCCTTACAGTGGGCAAACCTGGTGACCACTACTTCAACCAGATGATCAAGGTTAACATCACCAATTGGGAAGCCATGTTGATAACATGTACCCCTGACAGGGTCTGATGAGAAGGAAACTCTGCCTCTGGGGTATTCCCCCCCCCCCCAAACCCATAATCCCAGTAAAATCATGAGAAAAACACATAAGCTTAAATTGAGAGTCATTCCATAAAATACCAAGTACTCTTCAAAAACATCAATATTTTAGAAGAGAAGACTGAGAAACTCTCACTGGCCAGAGGGAACTAAGGAGACACAATGACTGAATGAAACGTACGGTCCTGCACTGGATTTTGGAATAAAAAAGGGTCTTGAGTTGCAAAACTGGTAAAACCCAAATAATGTATGGATTTCAGTTACTAATAATTTACTCATGTTGGTTTCTTCATTTTGATGAATGTACCATGATTATATAAGGGGCTAACATTAAGGGAAAGCAGGTGATGGGTATTCAGGAACTCTGTATTATCTTTGCAACTTTTCTGCAAATCTAAAATTATTCCCAAATAAAAGGATTATTAAAGTAGTTTTTATTTGTTTCTTACAGAACTATTTCAGGGAGGAAAGGTTGGCTCCAAAAGTTCAGGCAAACCTTCCAGTCGCCTTTCCTTCTCATACCTAGTGATATTTCTCTGGCTGTTGGTTCTTAGATAAGAGTGGGGAGCTTTTGTTCATTCTGGGTGGCAGAGAGAGGTTCCCTCACAAATCATGTGACACTCTACACAACTCTTTGTCTGGAAGCAACCTGTCCCATTGGCAGCACCAAACCAGCTGGGACAAAGTCCTCTTTGGCAGGGACAGAGCACACCCTCCACTGGGACCTGCTGCCCAGTGATCAGCCTGAGGTCTGGTCCTGTCAGTGTCTATGAGTGAGTCTGAGCTCTGGCACCTCAACATCCCTGTGATCTTGTGGGCTAGAGCTTCAAACAGTGTTCATCAGCCCTAGATTTGAAATCAGTGGATGTTACTGGTGGGAAATGGATCCTCACTTTCTCTCTCAATGGGCTTCCCTTCCACTTCTCTTGAAGAGTGGTTGGTTTGGTCTTTCTACTCCATGATCTTTCACCTTAGTTTTTTCCTGCTGAAACACTGTAATTCCAGCTAATAGGAGAGTCATTCCTTATGCTGTAGTGGCAACATACAGTTTTCCTCACGTCGTGGGCTTGCTCAACAATAGCAGAAATCGGGAGGGAGAAGGGGTCAAATATGCTGACTTTGCTATTCTAACCACGCTCATGATTCGGAATGCAGCATCTTAGAATTTAACAGCCTTAAGACAACAAATCATTAGAGAAAGCTTTTATTCTTGTATTGGTAATCATTAAAAGCAAAGAACCAAAAAAAATTGAACTTACGTTTCTGTGTCAGCGTCAAGAATAAAGTAACATTCTATGATCTCCATTATGATGAGACATATAATTACATGAATTGAGATAAGACAAGATGTATGCTTAGCTCTACTTCAGACATAATTTCTCTGAAAATCCTATTGGAAATATACATTTAAAAATATTTTATTTATTTTTTAAAGATTTATTTATTTACTTACGTACTTACTTATTTACTTGAGAGACAGAGAGTGAGAGAGAGCACAAGCTGGGGAAGGGGCAGAGGGAGAGGGACAAGCAGACTCCACGCTGAGCACAGAGCCCCATGTGGGACTTGATCACACAACCCCAAGACCATGATCTGAGCCGAAATCAAGAGTAGGACACCCAAATGACTGAGCCACCCAGGCGCCCCAGTATACATTTTTTTTGTAATTGTAAAGTTGTACTTTGTTTCTTTCAGGAAATCTATTTCAAAGGAAACACTAGATTCTGTGTCTTTAACACACTTTGGGGCTTTTGAAATACTCCTGCCTTCTATCTGTCATCTGGTCATTTTTCTCCAGCCATCATAGGTACTCTTTGGCATTGGAGAATGGACTCTGTGTTTGGGTTACTCTTCAAATCCCCCATGCCTAGAGAAATAGAGGCAGGGATAAGTGGATTTTCCCCAGGTCTGCTTTGTCAGATTCTAAATGGACATAGAGGTCAGGAATGAGGAAGTTGCAGCTGGAAATAGTCGTAACAGAAAATATCTCTTCCTTATTAGCGGGAGCCTGTTGAAAGGGAGGGAGTCAGACTCACCAACTGCCCCTTCTTTACTTAATACACCACTGGGCCTAGAATAGCCAGGATTCCTCAGGTGGGATCCGAGCCCTACACATATATCTGATCTCAGTGTGTTGTCAGAGGCATCTAGACGGTTCTGCATTCTTCTCTGCCTCCAGGCAATTTCTCTGTGGTTTGTTTTTGCCTTTGGTCCCTGCTGATTCAAAATGGTGGGGTTTCCCCTTCTCCTTACTCTCTTAGTACATTTTCCCTTCAAGAGTGGCGACTGCATGTTAATAACCCCTTACCTCCCTCTACCCTTACCTGCTTTATATTTTCCAGGAATCCCACAAAGTTTCTGGCACTGGATAAAATTCTTCCTTAGTTTCCAGTAGCAATGTGCATTTTCCCCTGTAGTCTATGCTAGATTCTTTGATCTACTCACTAGGAATGTGGGGGTAGCTGAATTTACTGGGCTCAGATTCTACTCTTGGACTGCAAGTCTCTGTTTTTATTTAATTCCCTGGTTACATCCTTCTTAGATATTAAGCTCCTCGATGATATACTTCTTTGGTTCACCAGAGCCTTGCCTATAAAACATTCAATAAATATTTGCTGAGTGAATGAAGTGAATGGTTGGATTTAAAGGGTATTCTCTTTAATTTCGTCACTGAAATGGCCCCCAACACTTAAGACACTACTTTTCAATCTTGGCTTTCTCTTGGTTACACACTGTCAAAGTCAGCAACTGGTTGTTAAGTAAGACTAATCCATGTACTGTAATGTTTCTCATCTACCTGGCCCTGGGCTGAGGGAGACTTTGTCGCCACATGGTATATGCAGAGAACCACTGATGGACAAAGATCCCTTCCCCAGAAGGAAACTCCATCAATGGCTCCCCACGCAGAACCCAGCAAGAAAGATGCAAGAATGACAATAAGGTTGCTCAGTGGGTCCTGCGCTGTGGATAAAGAACAATTCCTGACAAAATGAGGAGGCTGAAGCAGTTTGGAGATTTAAAAAAAAAAAATCCTGCCTGTCATTCTATTGCATGGAGCTATATTCGAATTTTATCTGGTGGATGTGATTCTCTTTGATCAGGTTGGCCGTTTGAAGGGATTTGGAGCAGAATAGATAATCCGAACTTTGAGCATAAATCAGGGGCTGTGGGCTGATGGATGCCTGGCACTTTCTTATGATAATGTATGATTGGTGGGTGATGGGGGCGGGGGGAGGGGGATACCACAGTCTTATCTCAGGGCAGCAGCATCCAAGGGGGGGGGATGTCTTGAGTCCAAAGGGAAGAGGGGGGGGGAGCATAATAGTAGGGTTTTATTTTTCTTTCTTTCTTTCTTTCTTTCTTTCTTTCTTTCTTTCTTTCTTTCTTTCTTTCTTTCTTTCTTTCTTTCTTTCTTTCT
>NC_058417.1:8478611-8533831 GCF_002201575.2 Neomonachus schauinslandi | reverse complement strand
TCTTTCTTTCTTTCTTTCTTTCTTTCTTTCTTTCTTTCTTTCTTTCTAACAGAGATTGTGAAACTGAGCTAAAAATGCTCTGGGCCATGGCTGGAAATGCAGCATTTCAGAACTTGACGGTGGCAAAGTACCAAAATAGCTGGGCAAAAGCAGAATTGACTGGCAATCCTTTCTCCCTGATCATGTTTAATCTGCTGTTGCTAGAATTTCAGAGAACGCGGGCTGCCCGAGCCCTCTTCCTGGAGATTCCTTAGGTGTGAATGGGAGAAAAAAACTCCTGCTTGCCTCCTGTAGCATCTCCTATAACACTCAAGACTTACGGGAAGTTCTCGTCTTTCGGGAGGCACACATACTGTAGTCTGGGACAACAGGTCTGCCCGAGGAAGAATCCTGTTGGTACCTGGGGACTCTGGGACTGTACAGAGCAATTCTTCACCAGAGCAGTACTGCATAGTACTCCATCTTTTTAACCACGAAAAAGAAGACAAATAGAAAACGGTATGCTGGGTGCCTGGGTGGCTCAGTTGGTTAGGCAACTGCCTTCGGCTCAGGTCATGATCCTGGAGTCCCGGGATCGAGTCCCACATCGGGATCCCTGCTCAGTGGGGAATCTGCTTCTCCCTCTGACCCTTCCCCCTCTCATGCTCTCTCTATCTCATTCTCTCTCTCAAATAAATAAATAAAATAAAAAATCTTTAAAAAAAAAAAGGTATGTTATTAAACATCTAGTATATTATCAGTGATTTATTATTATTATTATTAGTTTTAAAGATTGTATTTATTTATTTGTGAGAGAGAGCCTGGGGGGGAGGGGCAGAAGGAGGAGCAGACTCCCCGCTGAGCAGGGAGCCCGATGCGGGACTTGATCCCAGGACTCCAAGACCATGACCTGAGCCGAAGGCAGATGCTAAACCTACTGAGCCACCCAGGCGCCCCTATTATTATTTTTAACCATGCAAATTCCAGTGTCTGGCTCAGTGCTTCCGAATGGTCTCTGCTTGCTAAGCAGCACTCATCTGCCTGTGGGACACACATCCACATGCATCTCTTTTCACTCACTGAGGGCAGGGAGAAGATGGGGCAGTGGGGATGATGGGCTTCTAAATTGAGAAATGCAGTCCAGTGATCAATTCCTCTGCAAAACGTGGGTGCAAATAATCTCACTGACATTAACATACTGATTTATGCAATGAGGCACCTGCCCACACTCAAAAGGGTTGTCAGTGTCAGGCCAAAAAATGGGGTTCCGGGGGCCCTCTCTTATGGTTAGATGGCCACTGGCCAGGAGTTCACAAGGTGGACATTGACAGGGACAGCTCTTTAAGCCCTGGTATTAGGCTTTCTGGCCTTTGTTCCAATGCCTTCATCATTGACCATTGAGGGTCATAGAGCTGAATTGTGTGCCCTTTCATACTTCTGAGAGGGAGCACCACTAACCCAGGGGGTAGGATCCCTCCCCACATTGCTTCCTGAGCGTAATGATCCTCCAAAATAAAACAACCAACAAACACTGCCTTCCCTTTGATATTTACTCATCCCTACTTAGGTGTCTTAGGCACATGTCTAATTTCTTCTAGGAACAAGTTAACAGAAGAAAGGGCTCATTCCTAAGTCTTGTTGCTCCAGCTTCCCTTCTAAACAGCAGTGCAGAATGCCTTACTAGCTAACATTTATTGCCCAATGAGTACATGCCACACACTAATTTAGATGTTTTATGCACATTAGCTTATAAGACCGGAAAGGGAAAGAAAGAACTAAATATAAAAATCTCAATATATGTCTGCAAAGTTGAGATGCTAACTCAGAAATGGTTTCCAAGAAATAACCCCAATCCTTTTTTCAGTTATTTCCTTATTATGTATTATTATACTTCTGAACCTCCAAGGGTTTTATTTTTGTTTTAAGGTTTTTTAAGATTTTATTTATTTATTTGTCAGAGAGAGAGCGCACAAGCAGGAGGAATGGCAAGCAGAGGGAGAAGCAGGCTCCCTGCTGAGTGCGGAGCCTGATGCAGGACTGGATCCCAGAGCCCTGGGACCATGACCTAAGCTGAAGGCAGATGCTTCACCAACTGAGCCACCCAGGTGCCCCCTCCAAAGGTTTTAAAAATCTTTCTTCCGGGGCACCTGGGTGGCTCAGTCATTAAGCGTCTGCCTTCAGCTCAGGTCATGATCCCAGGGTCCTGGGATCGAGTCCCACATCGGGCTCCCTGCTCGGCGGGAAGCCTGCTTCTCCCTCTCCCACTCCCCCTGCTTGTGTTCCTGCTCTCGCTATCTCTCTCTCTGTCAAATAAATAAATAAAATCTTAAAAAAAAAAAAAAATCTTTCTCCCCCCCCCTTGATTTGGTACAGGCCTGTGATCTGTGTACAAGATCACACATTCCTTCTGATTTAATAAGATGGACAAAACTGGAAAAGCAAGAGGGCTCACAGGTAGTTGCTAAGAGAGTCGGAAAAAGTAGACGGAACCATCAGAAGGAGAACCTCGTTTGCCGAGTCTTTGACAACTGTATAATATTCACAGAGGACTGCAGGGCACAATGGCTGGGCCAGGCTGCGCATTTCTGTATTGAATTCAAGACCCTCACCCTTCACGTTGCCTTCCGAAGCAGGAAAGCTGCTTGGCGGACTCACAGTGAGTCCACTAAAATTGAGAAGCAAACTGAGAACTGGAAATGAAAGTTGCTTTATATCGATAATCATATCAAAATAGCAGAGGGTATTGGACTGTTGTAAGGTCAACAAAATAGACAGTAGACTGAAGAGAGGCGGCGGCCAAGATAAGAGGCCTGCCGAAGATCAAAGTCAACTGGGGAAGACAATGGGGACCTACAGTACATCTGACCCCAGAAAGAAAGCAAGTCAGCAACAAGGGCCCAGGAAAAACAAGATGGCAATGACTAGTCTTGTTCTTCTCTCTGTGAGGCTAGAGAAGATTTCAGCAACATGTAGTTGGATAAAAAGGCAGGCTTGGAAGAAGCAAGTCACACAAGCATCCCAGAAGCACAATCGGAGTGGTCAGAGGGCTTTCCTACATCTACGACTCAGGCTCTGCCCTGGGTGGCTTAGCACTAGGGAGGAAGGGAGGCACCTGATTCACAGAGGAAGCCCCTTCTCAAGGGCCTTGTCAATCATACAATTCAGGTGGCATTCTGGGAAAGGGGGACAACTGGACAAAGAGACTACGGCACCTCTAGTTCTCAAGCACCCCTCGCCCCCATCCCCTCCAGGGGAGGGATAGCGTGTCAGTGGTCCTAAGTGAGATGAGTGGGCATTTCTTTCTTTTTTCCTTTCTCGAGTTTTTTTTTTTTTTTTTTTAGATTTTATTTATTTATTTGACAGAGAGAGACACAGCAAGAGAGGGAACACAAGCAGGGGGAGTGGGAGAGGGAGAAGCAGGCTTCCTGCTGAGCAGGGAGCCCGATGAGTAGGGAGCCCGATGTGGGGCTCGATCCCAGGACCCTGGGATCATGACCTGAGCCGAAGGCAGACGCTAAACGACTGAGCCACCCAGGCGCCTTTCCTTTCTCGAGTTTGAAGTTCACCCGTATCCGGTCATTCCATTCTCGGCATTTCCATAATGGAATCACTCAAGTGTGTTGACACTTTCTGTAAGTTAAAATTCATAACAATTCTGAGAGAAGTATTTCAACTATTTCCAGAAGTTTAAGAAAGGGCCATCTGTCGACTAGAAGTATTTGGTGAAACTAAATACCTGCAAAGTTCACAGAGGTAAATAGCAAAGGGAAAGGGAGGGGGTCAGAGTGTGCAGGTGGAGGAGACTCACTGCTCCACCATTTCCTGTTTATAGACCAACAGCTAACACTTGAGTTTGGATCAGTCTGCCTCTGTTCACGCTCTTCTCTCCAGCTGAACTATTCTTCCAAATCCAACTATCTTCAAACCCCTGTCATCTCTCACTGCGGAGATGTGAAACTGTGAAGTTTCCCTTCTTTTCATAGCTAGAGGTAACCTTTCCTTTCCCACCTGCCCCCAACAATCATGCTGCTCATTATGTTCCATTTAAAGATACTAGCTAACTTCTTAAATTTTTCATTTAGCATCATTACTTACATACACATCTGAGCCCCCTTGTAGACTATTATCGCTTTAATATTTATTGAATGAGTACACAGGAGGTCAAAAGTTTAGGAGGAAATGAAAAAAAATATAGGAGGCAATCAGAAAGTTTGCTGAACACATAAATAAATAATATGTTTAGAATATTAATGAAAACTCACAACATGTGATTCTGAAATTTAGTTACATGTCATATATCAAGTAATGCTGATCAAATAGAATTGTTCCTATAAATAAAAACACTACTTCATCACTTAATAAACTGGACCAGCTGAATGACCATGGAAAGAGCACTAAACTAGGAGCCAGGAGAACTGGGTTGTAGACCCTGATCCGTTGCTAACTACTTGGATAACTTCAGCCAGTATGTTTGATTCTGTGACCTTCCTTCCAGTCCATCTTGAGTAGAATAACATGGTTGGATGAGATGATCTTTAAGGACCCTTGAAGATGTTGTGGTTAAGGAATTAGTTCAATTGGGTGTTTGGTGAGTCAACATTAGGATAGATCTGCAAATCAACCGTTTTGGTTGACCTGTAGAACATTTGTGAATAGCCATACAAGAATTCCATTGGGAAAAGGCCAGGAAAATCTGATCAAAGGTAAAGACTTCCATAAAATTGGCTAAAAATCTGAAAGAGTGAGTAAGGACAGCCACTCCTTAACCTGACACTGAAGCAAATATTCTCACAAATATTTGGTATTTTGGATGAATTTTTCATTTATTTTCTGTCTAACCAGTGTCAGTAACCTTGAGCTAAAGACCACCAGAAACATACCAGTAGATGAATACATTGGGTTATTTCTTGTTGCCAGGGAGATTCCTAACATCAAGCCTGAGAGAATCTACCTACTCCCAGACACCAGGGACTGCTTTTCTCTTTCTCACGAGTAAGGGCTGATTAGATAAATTATTTCTTAGCCTAATGGGTGATCCTCATCTTGAAATTAATTGTATGGGCTAATGATAACAGTTATGGCTGGATATTTGACAACGTGTCCTGGTAAATGAGGTAAACATCTTTACCAAATATGCCCTATATATATTCTACAAATCTATGGATTTTGTTTGACTCATGTTCCCTTATGGAGGTGAAAAAAATTGGAGTGTAGAGACGGATAGGGTGCCCATTTATTTGTAGAGTCCAAGGGATGAATTGAATTAATATTGATCTGATTGGATAGTAAGGTGATAAGTACACCAAATAGCTAATTACTGATTTTCTTATTTCAATTGATTAGACCAGGTCAACTGATCAACATTTTGCTCCATTTTCATCATATTTAATCATACTTTCAGTTAAAACAAAATACAAAATCAAAGCCATTATACGAATGGTTCATTCTTCCCATTGTATAAGCACAACCTATTTTTATTTTATTTCATTGGTAGACCCCAACTGACAGATCCAGCACAGGAGTGGATGCTTTGCATATTTTTATTTTTATTTTTTAAATTTTTTTATTATTATGTTATGTTAATCACCATACATTGGATCATTAGTTTTTGATGTAGTGTTCCATGATTCACTGTTTGCATGTAACACCCAGTGCTCCATGCAGAACGTGCCCTCTTTAATACCCATCACCAGGCTGACCCATCCTCCCACCCCCCTCCCCTCTAGAACCCTCAGTTTGTTTCTCAGAGTCCATAGTCTCTCATGGTTCATCTCCCCCTCCAATTTCCCCCCCTTCATTCTTCCCCTCCTGCTATCTTCTTCTTCTTCTTCTTTTTTTCTTAACATATATTGCATTATTTGTTTCAGAGGTACAGATCTGAGATTCAACAGTCTTGCACAATTTGCAGCACTCACCATAGCACATACCCTCCCTGATGTCTATCACCCAGCCACCCCATCCCTCCCACCCCACCCCCCACTCCAGCAACCCTCAGTTTGTTTACTGAGATGAAGGCATATTTTTAAACAATCAGTATATCATCTTTAAAATGAATCTCACCTCAATTTATGCCTTCAGGGACACAATAGTTCATACAAATGAGAGAGAAAATCACAGTTGGCTTCACCTTCTGACAAATTGCTTCATGTGTGAAACTTTCCTCTTTTTGTTTGCCCTTAAGTAATATCAATTACATTTCTCCATATCACTCATTCCCTCCACCAATGTGTTCATTTTCTACTTACTCTTCCCACTCAGGCACTTCACCCCCTGGTGTTTCTAAGGAAGCCTGAAATTAACACAGCCTTTTCTAATTATTTGATCCTTTCAGACTAAACCATCCCTTTTTGTGAATCTAGAAAACTATGCACATCTTTATCATCTAATTCCCAAAGGTCTTTTCTCCTCATTAATTCTATTAAGCAACTCAGTTATTCTTCAGTTTAAATAGAGACATGCCCAATTATAGGTCTAGACAAATGAAATGTGTGATTCTCCATCCTAACCCCCCCCCCACCCCCCCCACCCCGGTTTAATGTGCTTGGTGGGAAAGTTGCTAATGAACAAACTCAAAACATTTTTTTTTTTATTAACCAGTGTTCTCCAGAGAAAAAGAAGCAATGGGATATATACAGATACACAGAAGAGAAGAACTTCATTATAGGGATTGGCTCACATGATTTTGGAAGCAGAGAATTCCCACAGTCTGCCATCTACAAGCCAGAGAACCAGGAGAGCCAGTGGCATAATTCAGTCTGAGTCTGAAGGTCTGAGACCAGGAACATCAATGTTGGAGGGTGGGAGAACATGGATGTCCCAACCCAAGCACACGGCAAGTTGCCCTTATTCTGCCTTTTTCTTCTATTCAGACCCTCAATGGATTGGATAATGCCAAGTTGCATTGGTGAGCACACACACACACAAATACCTCCAGAAACGATGTTTTACCAGCTATCTGGGCATCCCTTAGCCTGATAAGGAAGATCTGTGTCCTAAGATAGCCTACTGAGCCAGCGAGAGAGTCCCAGTCCTTGCCCCAGGGCTCCTCTGGGTTCTTCTCCCTGCTCTGCTTCCTGCGCGCACCAATCTGGGTTCTTCTTCCTGCCCTGCTTCGCGCACGTGCCAAAAGTGCCAAGTATGCGGAAGTAGAAGTGTATAAATTGCCCCCTTTGTTTGTGCTCGGGGCTCAGACCTTTGGAGACCACTCTCGTCTGAGCCCGCCGGCGTTAAATAAACCTCCTATCCTCCAAGATCTCCGAGTGCCTCTTGGTTCTTCCATCGAGCGATTCAGCACGGTTCCGTAACAAGCCCAGTCAAATTTACACATAAAATTAACCATCACATTTTTATAAGAGTAAGACAATTCAATTCTTTTTTTTTTTTAAGATTTTATTTATTTGAGAGACAGCACTCACACAAGAGAGACCAAACAAGAGCAGGGGGAGGGGTAGAAGGAGAAGCAAGCTCCCCACTGAGCAAGGAGCCCAACACAGGGCTCAATCCCAGTACCCCGAGATCATGACCTGAGCCAAAGGCAGACGCTTAACCAACGGAGCCACTGAGATGCCCTAGGCTACTCAATTCCTTTTTTAATATTTATTTTTATTTATTTTTAATTTTTTTTAGATTTTATTCATTTATTTGAGAGAGACTGAGAGAACGAGTGGGAGGAGGGGCAGAGGGAGAAGCAGACTCCCTGTGGAGCAGGGAGCCCAACACGGGACTTGATCCCAGGACCCAGGGATCATGACCTGAACCAAAGGCAGACACCTAACCGACTGAGCCACCCAGGCACCCCCAGACTATTCAGTTCTTAAGATGAAGCAGTAGTAACTCCCTTTTCTAGCTGGAAAACTAAAGTGTGTTCCTGGGCGGTTTTCCAGTTGAGATCCTGCCCAGCATTCTACGTAGTGTTAAAAAACAAGTGGAGACCAGCCTTGAAAATCCCCTGAGCAGACAAAAACCAGTTTAGTCATACAAAGCTTAATTTAGCTTATTTTGCAAATTAACTTGCCCTGGGTTATTTCTTGCTTATGCTTCTGGAAATCATAAGCAAAACTTGACCTGTTTCCCAAGATTGATATAAGGGAACCACTGACCAATTCCCTATCAATTAAGAACATTCTAATGATATAGCCAATCACTGTGAAGAATAATCACTGCGTTCTCACTATGTAAGCTGCTTTATCACAATATACTCCTGAGCTTCATTCCATGTTTTGAGTCCTCCCAGTTTGCAAACTGTTTTTTTGGTGTGTGCACAATAACTGGTGATTCACTGCTTTTACCTCTGTCATTTCTGAACCTTGACAATAGAAACAGTATAATTTTGTGGAAAGAGCCCTGCAGCCAGAATCAGAAGACTTTCATCTACATTTGTCTTAAGTGTATGATGTTAGCTTTGTCACTTAATATTTCTGCTGGGATGCTTTTGGCAGGCAGTAATAGCTAACCCTAATTAAACAATAGATTTATTATCTCACACACTACAGGTTATATGAAATGAGCAGGTTCAGGAATACTTGCTCTAGGTTTCTCTGTAGTTTCCTTGACTTTGCTCTTCTCCAAGTGTTGGGTTTATACTCAGGATGGCAGAAATATGGCTGCAGTGACTCCAGCCATCACATCACATTTAGATCTAACAACACCCAGAAGCAGTACAACTGTCTCCTCTGCCTTAAGAACAAGAAAACTTTTTTCCCACCAGCCACTCAGCATAACTAATTGGCCAGAAGGCCATCACAATCCTCCCTTAAGCCAATCACTGGCAGAAAGGATGGGGTTGTTATGATTGGCTTAAACCAGTGGTATGAATCCTTGGCTGCACATTAGAATCACCTGCGTAACTACTAACACCATGCACTGAGCAAATCTCCGACCAATCACATCAACCTGTGGAGGTGGAATCAGCCATATTTAAAAAAAATTTTCAGATTGCCAATGTCAAGAACCACTGGCTAAGAATAATTAGAACCAGTTCATCAGTTTCCTAAATTAAGGAGAAGGTAAATTCCTTAACTATACTGGGTTTCTGATAGGCAGGAAGAATGGGAAAATGGATTACTAAGGAACTGGCATTTTCTGCTCTACTTATTTTCTCAGAGGTATACCTGTAAACTGGAAGCTCGTATCTGTTCTGTGAATCTGATGCTTTCTGGTGTTTGCGAACCATTGATCATTCCTGGCTGCACATTATAATCATGGGGCACTTACAAATCATAATCATCATCATACCTGGGTTTCACTCTTAGACGTGCCCTTTTTTTTTTTTTTTTTCCTTTTAAACTGGCAACTCAGGGATGGGAACCAAAGGGCTAGAGCAGTGCTTCTCAAACTCTTATGAACATACTAATTACTTGGGGATTTTGTTAAAGTGCAGGTGTTGATGCGTATGTAGCCTGGGTTGAGACCTGAGATTCTGCATTTGCTCACAGGATCCCTGATACTGTGGCTGATGCTACTGCACCCCAACCGTGTTTTGAATGAGGGATCTAGGTATAACCATACTGCCCCCCCACCCCCCGCCTCCCAGCACAATGCTTTGGTGCCTGACACCCAGCTTCTGAGGGGTGGGCTTTATTCCAGGTGTCCCTGAGGCAGAGAGTGTAATCAACAGGGATGCCTTAGAGCCTCTTCTTATCCATCTCGCAGCTGATTGCTCACCACGTCTCCGTTCTGTGGTTTTCAGGGCTTCCTTTTAGAACAAAAAGGTTGACCAGATATCACTGCAGCTGCAGCCCTAAAACTCCATTCAGAATCCCTTCACTGCCAGAACCATTCCCTCCCACCCCATAGGACCCTCCCTGCTCCGGATCATTGCCTTTGCTCTCTTTATTCCTTGTCTACCTGGGCACAGGAGCCGTGAGTCATACTTAACCAAAAAAAACAAAACAAGCATCCTAGATCTTCAGTGACCTTAGAGGGTATAATTTCTTTGCAGTATTGTGATATTGTGATTTAAAAGAAATATATATTTGGTCATTCAGACGACTCAAATATACTTCACGTACATATTTGGTCTTTGTCCTAAGTTCCTGGCTCCTAAAACCCTGGTGAAGAGAGAGACAAAAGTATCTCTTGTTATGTTAATGAGGTGACTCTTGGACCCCACCTAAGGGTAGAGAGTTGCCAAGATAACCAGCCAGGTAATTAAAGGGTTGGAAGTTTCAGTTCAACTCCCCTGACCTCCCAGAAACGGAGAGAAGCGGGAGGTTAAATCAACTGCCAATAGCCAATGATTTAATCAATCATGACTCTGTAATAAAGCCTCCATAAAAACCCAAGAAAGATAGGGTTTAGAGAGCTACTGGGTTGGTGAACAGGTGGATATTTGGGGAGAGTAGCAAACTCAGAGAGAGCAAGGAAGCTCCACGCTCTTTCCCCACACCCTGACCTGTGTATCTATTCCAAATGGCTGTTCTTGAGTTATATTCTTTTATAATGAACCCATAATCTAGTAAGTAAAATGTTTCCCTGAGTTTTGTGAGCTGCTCTGGCAAATTCATCAAAACTGAGGAAGAGGGAGGCACCCGGGTGGCTCAGTCCATTAAACATCTGCCTTTGGCGCAGGTCATGATCCATCCCAGGACCCTGGGATCCACCCTCGTTGGGCTCCCTGCTCAGGAGGGAGCCTGCTTCTCCCTCTCCCTCTGCCCTTCCCCTCTAACCCCTCTCCAATGCTCTTTCTTTCTCTTCTCTCAAATAAATAAAATCTTAAAAAACAAAACAAAACTGAGGAAGAGGCCATGGGAACCTCTGATCTGTAGTCAGTTGATCAGTAGCACAGGTAACAATGTGGGCTTGAGATTGGTGTCTGAAGGATGGGGTGGGGGCAGTCTTGTGGGACTGAGCCCTTAACCTGTGGAATCTGATGCTATGTTCCGGTAGATGGTGCCAGAATTGAATTGAATTCTTGGACACCCTGCTGGTGTCTGAGGACTGTTCGGTTTGGGACATGTCCCCACCATGTTGGAAATTGAGTCTCAGGACAGAAAAGAAAGTACATAAGATGAATCACACTCTTTTACTTGACGCTGGTGCAACCTACTACATTTCTGAGCCTCTCCACAGAAGGAACAATACTGACCTAATGTCAGTGGGCAAATGAACTTCAGGAGATCATATGGCTTTTGCATTCTGTATATTTACGGATCAGGCATAGGGCTGACTTCTTTATTTTTCCAACGCTGGTATGACATACGGAATACAGAACAAATGTGAGAATTTAGGCATGGGGTAATTTGTCATTCTGTTTTCAGCCACAGATTCTGAGCTGCAATACAACGAGGCTGAAATTTTCAAGGATCATTAATGCCTCAACTGCATGGTTGAGCTCGCATTAACAGGAGAGATAATCTACAGATAAATCACAGGTGATGATGGGAAAGTCTGCCTTGCTTTCAGGTCCGTGTGGACAGACCTGCCCATCTCTTAGAGACAGGCATGGCTAAAACTTTTCATGACAGTGACTTTCCAAGTATGGCCACAGCAGTATCCATATTACCTGGGAGCTGGTTAGGGGACCAACTTGGAGTGACCTTGCCTCAGTGGGTTGTTTATATACAAAACAGAACTGAAAGTGAACACATTCTACTTAGACAAGAAAATAAATCTTACCTCCACCAGTTCCATTCTTCTGATTAAAGGCAGAAGGTAAGGGAGAATAGTCAAGACTTAAACTTATTATTTAATGCCATTTTAGTGTCTTCTGAAATTTTCTGAGAGCCCATGTCCTTTGGGCATGGTTGACTTGGTCCCACCTTGGTTCTGCGGCCAGCAACCGTCAGGTTCCCAGACACTTGTCTCTCCATCCTCAGCTTCTCCAGCTGAGTCACCTTGTCCCAAACCAAGACAGCCTCATGGCAGGCTTGCTGGCTCTCTATTCATTGCTTTCTTCACCCTTGTGCCATATTCTGGGTCTTCGGTTTCCACGACCATGGTCCGTGGCTGAAAAATAGGGGAAGAAAAGTAATTTTCCCTCTACCCTTCTGGCTTTTGTGGCTGAAACCCCTCATAATAAAAGACAGATTAACAGGAGAAAAACAAATGGAAGTTTAACAACATGTATACCTCTACATACATTGGAGATACGCAGGAAAACTGAGTAAGTCTCTGAAATGGCCCAATCCATCCATTAAATACCATCTTCAGTTAAAGACAAAAGAAAGATGTTGGGGTGGGGAGGCCAGTGATGGGAGGTGACCAGGAAAAGCAGTGTAAACAAGGGAAAAGTTGTTATGCGGATTTTAGTCAGTGCCTTTTCCTCTGATAAGAGTTTCTTGTGATTTAGAGTCTTTCTCTTCCTGGGACACAGAGAGAAACACTCTGGCAAATGGAAATTTCCCTTATAAATGCAAATTTCCCTTACAAAGGAGTAAATTCTACCCTGTTTTCAGAGCTTCTCCTGTGTCTGATGGGTCTTAAAAATAATCAGCTTAAAATTATCCCAATGCCAAACAGGCATGTTTTGGGGTGGCATATTTCTGCTCTCCTTCAGCTGCATAAAGGAGCTTCTAGATAACTAGTATGGGTTTGAAGAGACTTGGTGAGTACTACCTCAACCCTCTCTCTTCTATACCCTACACTCAGCCTCCTCTTTGTGACTGTCATGGTTGCACTCTGTTGGACATGGCAGTAGGCAGTAAACCTGGTTCCTTCTGGGGGTCTACAACTGTCCCCTGGGTCTGCCTCTAAAGCCGAACACTGCTTATCAGGGTATTTCTTCCACATTTTCTGCCTCTCCTCAGGTTCTATCCCTATCCCAGGAGGGAAGGAGAGAAGAAACACTGGCATTTTATCTCTTTGCCCCCCTCCAACTATAGTCCATGCCCCTACCCTTACCAAGCACTTTCTTTACCTCTCCAGTGGGAGGTCTATGACACAGTCTTGATCTGGCATTTATCCAACCCAGTTCCTAGGTCATGGGGCAAAATGAATGCAGGGAAACAAAATGTACAGTGGGATGAGGGGATTTAAATGCAAAGTCCTATCTCAATTATATTTGTTCTATGGGTACAGGATACATTGGAGTTCCCCTAGTCCTATGACTTAAGTAGAAACTGAAAATATGGTATTTACCAAAATATAGTGCTGCATGACCACTATCAAAGCATTTAGAACTGGAAATAGAGATTATGATAGTCTTTGTGTTTGTGTGTATCTACACAGCAGCAGTAAACCATTGGTCATTTGGGACCAAAAACATAGTCTCATGTTGGAATAATGCCTGTTTTATCTACTGCTATATTCCCAGTGCCTGTGTCTGGCACATATTAACCGTAAGTGTGTGGAATGAAGGATGGAAAATGCAAACATGAAGAGAAGGAGAGAGCAGGACAGACTCGGAAATGGGTGAAATAACTAAAACTGCTTTAGCAGTGTGGATAGGATGATCACCTCCAGCATGGAGAAAATACATCCCATCACCCCAACCACCTCCACTTAAGATACGTAATAGACTTGGTCCAAAAAGAATTCTGAGAGTAACCTAGACATGAGTATTGTTAAAAATAGAACAGATCCAAAATGGAGTCGCTTATGCTAAGTCCCACATCACCAAACCAAGACTTAATCATAGTCTTGGTTCTCCCAGAAATGGAACCTTAAACCAGTCAATCAGGAATCACTAATGAGATCATCTGCCTGATAGGCTCCTGCCATCCTCTAAGGGAAAGTGACCTTGCAATGACCAGTCTTCTGTTTTTGCCAGTATAATTTCCTTGTTTCTGCTCCCTTCTGCCTACAAAATCTTCCATTTGGTTTAATTCCTCACAGCTTTCTGTCTGCTAGATGGGATGCCGCCTAAATCATGAATCAATTTTTGCTCAAAGAAACTCAAAGGTTTTAATATGCCTGTTTATCCCCTAACAGTATTGTAATTACCCCGAGTTTTTACCAATTCCACTTTTATTTCCCCTTTTCCTTTTGTGAATTTTTTTCCACTGCCCAGCAATTTGCAGCCTCAAGATAACAATATTTCACTTAACATGAAACACCAGTTTTTAATAAACCCATGTGATTGGAGATGCTCCATTTAAAAACACATTCAGCAAAATCTAGAGCGTTGAGACAATATGTATCCTACCTCTTTCCAGTAGACTGAAATCATACATTCCACATCCTTATTTCAACAATTAAAATGACACATAAATCATCTTCCTTCTTTTTGTTCTTCTTATTTCATGTTGCTCTGACGCCTCCTCATTTCTCTGGCAGATGCTGCTGGGACCATCAGAAACATGCCCACATGAATCCTATATGTTTCCACTAAGCTGTGTGAAATGCATCCATGGACCACATGAAACACCTCCTCACAGCTTCCATATGTCCCAGCACAGTGAACACAGGCGGCCCCCGCCTTAGGCGGCATATTGAAGTGGACTCTTGTCTTCAGGGCTTCCAGACTTCACTTTTGTTCCCCATCTGTCTCTCTTCTCCCCACTAAGTGAACCCCCACTTAACCAAGCTCTACATCATGCCTTGCAAATCAGCAGTTCTCAACCATAAGGTCTCAGGTAACTTTTTACTATTGTGGCAAAGTAACTCACCTTCTCTATCTTCCAAGCAAGGTGGTTAGGGAGGGAGTCTGGGAATTAGAAGCAAGTCTTAGTGCCAGTACATCGGCTAGGCTCTGGCTGCAAAGTCACCATATACCAGAAGTAATGTTGCTTAAACAATGGGGCTCCAGGGTTGATGGGGGCTCTCTGATGGCACCGCAGTTGGTTTTTCTCTGTGGCTCGCTTGGTCATCCTCTTGTGGTCACAAGCTAAAATGGCAGCCCCAGACTTGGAATCCTCATATAACACTGCTCAAAGTGAGAAGAGGGGAGAGGGCTTCTCCTTGTACAATCTTTCTGGGAATCAAAGTCCCCTTCTTCCCTTAGCAGGTTTCCCTTTCAAGTCCCAGAGCCCACAGTGGGATCGTGAATCCACACCCGAACCACACAAGAGCTCAGGAATGTGAGACTCAGACATTTTCTTCCTTTGTAAAGGGAGGTAGGCTCTGTGTTAGCCATGTCTTTTATTTTCTGTATTCTGATGCTTGGACATACGGGACCCTGGAAGGACTGCCCCTCCCAGGGCTAGCCAACGGTTAGAGATAGCAAACAATTTACTCACTTTCCAAATGCAAACCAACAAATCCAGAGCCCACATACTATCCCCTTTATGGGGCTCTTATACTCAGGCTGCTCTTCTACCTGAATCACCCCAGGGCCAGGCACCAGACAAACAGCTCCTGTACCCCAGAGCCCATTGAAACTATTCAAGTTGGCCAATCCTAAATCTGCTCTCCCTGCATTGCCTGTTCCTTCCTCCAGAAACCACAACAAAGGCTCTTGCCCACAGCTCTCCCTTCTCCATCTGGCTCCTGACTGACCTTGGTGCTTCTCCACATGGCCCTCCCTGCATGGTGTGTCCCTTCAGCTTAGAAACTGTGAGTAACAAACTATCTTTTAAATGACAGCTGTTTCCTAATCTGTTGACCTTACTGAAGCTCAAATTTCCTGTGAATACACTGTATTTTAGAATAAGCTCTGCTGGCAACAAACCCTTCTAGAAGAGTTTTTGTCTTCCAGGGGAAAATAATGAGAGTCTCTCTCTCTCTCTCTTTCTTTTTTTTAAGATTTTATGTATTTATTTGAGAGAGAGAATGCACATAAGCAGGGGGATGGGCAGAGGCAGAGGGAGAAGCAGACTCCCTGCCAAGCAAGGAGCCCAATGCGGGACTTGATCCCAGGACCCTGGGATCATGACCTGAGCCGAGGGCAGATGCTTAACTGACTGAGCCACCCAGGTGCCCTCTCTTTCTTTCTATATAAAAGAATTGGTGTTAGTTATCTATTACCCCGAAACAAATTACTCTTAAGACTTGGTGACTTAAAACAATAATGGTTATTTTATTATCCCTCATGTTTTTTTGTGGGTCAGGAATCTGAGCAGGGTTCAGATGAGCAATTCTGGCTTTGCATGGCTGATGTCATCACCCTCAGGCATGCCTGGAGCTTCAGTGACATGGGGTTATAGAAGCTTGGTCAGTCATCGTGCAGTGCACATGTATTATCTCAGTGAATCTTTTATATCCATCTTTTGAGATATGTATTATTTATTACCATGATTTTACAGATGGGGACATGGCCTCATCTAGCTATGTAGTTGGTAAATGGTATCATTGCTCAGCATAGCAACCCCCTTCCCTCCCTGTCGTTCTCCCTCACATTACTGCATGTTCATGTCTTTATAGCACATGCAGATGTTTGAAATAATCTTGTACATTCGTTGTGCCTTTTGCTAATTTGTCTCTGTTACCAGTGGAATGCCATGTCCTTGAGACAGGGGGCATTGCTCTTGCTGTTCACTTCTTTATCCCAGAGCCTAGAACAGCCTCAGGCACATTGCACATGCTCAGTAAATAGCACAGAGCTTGGATTTGCTCTCTGGTCTGAATATAGAATGTCACCTGGACAGCACAAGGAGGTCCCACCTGCAATAAGTCCAGATCCTAGAAACTGCCCCACCTGCCCAAAGATTATTCTTCCACCTCAACCCTTTGGCAAGTCCCTCATCTCATCCCTAAGCATTTCTCTGGGTGAGCTTTTAGCTGCTTGCTCCTGCCCATGAAGCCTTATTTTCTCTTTGTCAAGGCTCCAGATTCACTCATAAAATTCTATATTACCCAGGTTAAATTATGCTAAATCCTGTGGGAGGAGAAGTGTGTGTGCTCCCAAAACTTAACAGTGATGGCTGGAAATTCAGAATCCATCTCTGCTGTTCTCTGTTTTTCTCTTTTCTTTCCCTGTCTCTTATTCTCAGCCTCACCTCCGGTATGATTGTCAAGCTATGGCAATATGGCTACTTATGGCCCACAGTTCCCATGAACTCAAGCCTTTCTCTTTCACCCAGGACGCCTGAGGCAGCCTGCCCAACTGTGCGTTCGTAAGCAATGGACAGATGGCTTAGCAAGAAATTAAAGCTCTTCACCCCCATCATTTTCCCTTGGAAAAATCCACCCCAAAAGGCTTAGTATTCACACACACACCCACAGACACATAAACACACACAATTGTACTCCTTGAGCTTTATTTACATGTGTTATTTCATTTCCTGGATGACTTGAGTTTCTCCATGCAGCATTTGTAAGAGGCGAGGAATGGCATGGCCCATCACTTTAGAGGCCCCAGGGAGAGGACCCCAGACATTCTGACTCTCCTTCTAAAATACACAGAAGTATAGGGATCAGCATCCTTTTATGACAACAGAGCTGGAGGCCTGTGTGTGAGTGTGTCAGTGAGTGTGACACGATAACCTAGGTAATAATTGCTCTTGTCCTCATAATAAGCCTCTAATCCAGCCTCACTTCCCGTGTGATGGGGAAATCTATTTTCTTTTATTACTTTCACTATGAAATTGGGGTTCCCAGCTCATGGTAAGACATACTTCTTATACGTCATATTGTTATGATAGGGCTTTATAAACTGTATTGAGCTTCCTTAGAACCAGATTTTTAAAAAAATTTTTATTGTTATGTTAATCACCATACATTACATCATTCGTTTTTGATGTAGTGTTCCATGATTTCTTGTTTGCGCATAACACCCAGTGCTCCACGCAGAACATGCCCTCTTTAATACCCATCACCGGGCTAACCCATCCTCCCACCCCCCTCCCCTCTAGAACCCTCAGTTTGTTTTTCAGAGTCCGTCGTCTCTCATGTAGAACCAGATATTTTGATGGGAGAGACAGATCAATATTCTCTGTGGGCAGGCTGAGATGGCAGTCCATAGTAGGTGTGGTGGTCAGTGGTCTGCTGGCTGTTAGCACCTCACAGACAGGTCTTTCTGGAGATAGCTCATTGAGTGAACTGCTAGTCTGTCCACTACGAGCTTCCTGTGATGGTCATGCTAGAGGACACCCATTTGCTGCTGCTGTCCTTCTGTTGGATCATTATGGCTCCCAGTCCAAGGAGGAACTTTGTGGAGAATCCTGAATTCCAAAGCTTTCTGAGACATGCTGAATAGATTGTGTTAGACCCTGCAGGCAATTGCTTTTCATAGAAAGTCTTAGGCCAGAAAAAAAGAGCATAAATCCAGCTGAAGCATTTCAAAATCTGTAAGCAGAATAAATTCCAGACCAGGGTCATGGAACAGTAATTCTCTTCAGACGTAATGGTCCTCACTAGCAAAATGTGTTCCCCTTCATATGTAGAAAAATGGAATCACTGAAGGAAAGAACTGGAAGGGTCTTTGAAGATCATCCAACACAGCCCCCTCATTTTCTTTATGATTTGAAGAGGCAGAGCATTTCTCCAAGGCTACAGTGTGTGAATAGTTGCAAAGCAGAAACTGGAACTCAGGGATCCTGACTCCTGGTCCAACACTTTGCCAATTAGCCCACTGACCAAAGAACTGGGATATTACAACACATTAGGGAAAAAAAAGAGTCAGGGGAGGGGGTTGCTTTTGGAAGAATCTGATTCCTCCACTGTACACTTGAATAAACTGAGACCCAGAGATGCAGAGTAACTTATTCCAGGCAGAACTATTACTTGGGTGCCTGGGTGGCTCAGTCGTTAAGCGTCTGCCTTCGGCTCAGGTCATGATCCCAGGGTCCTGGGATCGAGTCCCGCATCGGGCTCCCTGCTTGGCGGGAAGCCTGCTTCTCCCTCTCCCATTCCCCCTGCTTGTGTTCCTGCTCTCGCTATCTCTCTCTCTGTCAAATAAATAAATAAAATCTTTAAAAAAAAAAAAAGAAGAACTATTACTTTAAGTGGATGTCTTCACAGTCGCAGTCTGGTGCTCTTTCTCCTAACAGGGCTACTTGGACCTTCCTTCTGACCAACATGTTTGACTCTTGCCGGGGTAGAATGGAGAGCTAGAAAGAAGAAGGTGCTGAAAGTTCAAATGACTTCAGGAATTAGTCATATATAGTCCACATAAAGGAGGAAAATTGGCTGAATAAATACAAAGCAGTACAAAAGAAGGAATTATTGGGGCAGAAATTGAAGTCTAGTCATCTTGGAAAAATCTGCAGGCAATTGCTTTTCATAGAAAGTCTTAGGCCAGAAAAAAAGAGCATATGGTCCAGGTACTAGACCATAGACTGATGATGACAGATAAAAGTAATGTCCAGACAGACTGATGAAGTTAAGGAAGGTCAAGTAAGGACCAAAGCACCAGGCAGTTAAAAGTATTAAGTTTTGTGAAAGGAACTTAAGAAAGGAGAAACAGGTGCATTAGAAAGGAAGTGTTCGGTCTTTGTAGAGTTCAGACATCACAGGTCAGGAAAGCAAACTAAGAGACCGGGGATGAGAGAGACAGGAAGTCAGACAGGAGTTCTGGGAAACACAAAATAGCAAGCTCAGGTTAAATTATGGGCCAGAAGAGGGGCATCTTAGCAAGAGACCCAGGAGAGCCGCACCAACACTAAAGACTCCATACTGAGGCAACTGATTTCAAATGCATGGCTTCCTTTTAATATTTCTACCCAAGGTCATAATTTTGCTTCCGAATGTGGGAACAAGTAAGTCGAAAACTGAAAGCCATTGCACATGTGAGGATTAGGCACCAAATGAAGAACAGATACACGGGGAAATGCTAGCAGTAGACATATTGGAAGCCCAGTTAATTAGCAAAAGCTTGATTTGGTGAGTGTGCAATTAGAGAAAAGGGATGCATATCATACTAAAGTTGGAGACTGATGGAATTGCTGCCATCGTCACAAGCTAGGGAGTGTGGGGAGAGAGTTTAGCTCACATTTTGGTCAGAGCTAAACAATTCTTTCTGGTTCTATTTTTCATAGGTCAAGGATGAAGCCTATAAGTTCATGTCATCTACTTGCTACGCCTAGCCTACCATCCAGCCCAGTTGGGGCTTCGAGTGATTATTCTAGGTTTCTAGTACCATAACATACCACTATTAACTGCATAGAGACTCCCTTCAAAGGCTTAAGGAGGAAGCTGAATAATTGTTCTCAGACAAAAAAAAAAAAAAAAAAGGAAAAAGTCGCCTGTAGGTGATAAGCTCTCAGAAACAGATGTCTTAAGACTCTCAGGTGTATGCTGCTAGGAACAGAGTTCAGTCAGATTTGATTAAGTGAACTAATTAGCAAATTTATTTTCATTACTGACACAGTAATTTAGTTCTAGCCTGCAGAGGACTGAAATATGTTTCCAGCTTGAAGAAGGCTGTGGATATTCCCATTTACCACAGACTAAGATTCATAGTTAATTGGGATACTTTATGGTTCTCTGGTGGGAAATAAATCTAAACAAGAAAAAATGTGTATATTAGCAACCATTTTTTCCCCAACAAGTTAATAGCCCTCCGAATTGTGCATCCTACATAAAAATGATAGTGCATTCTACATAGCAATGATTATTTTATGAGAAAATAAAGCCAAAGAGAAAGTAATAGTCAAGTAGCCAATTTTTCAAATGCTGTACAAAAATAGTGAGAGATTTTTAAATTATGTACATTTTCTCTAACTGTAAAGCCTTTTTTTTTTTTTGTACATCCTAATAGAAAACTGTGCATTAAGTAAAACAAAATGGAAAGTTACTGAAAAAACAGGATTAGAGTTTGACCCTTCTTTACCTGGGATTACCTCTTTGCTGTCTCATGGAGAATTATTTTCTAGAGAAACTAAATACAAGCAGATACACAGGGGATTGTCTTCAGTGGAAGTTGGAGGCTTACTGAGAGGACCCTTAATGGGCTTGGGAATTCAAGACCAGGAGTAGAGCTATGTTGGTTAAATTGCTCCACATAGCATTAAGCAAGAATTTGGAGTTTTGAGGACAGGTCTTTTTATTTATATTTTAATTGGCTATTACATCTCTCAACTCTCTTCTACTCTATAAATTATCCTTCCATTTCTTTTCTTTTTCTTGCAGTTATGTGTTGAGGACACTAGGTCCTTTGTCCTGAAGAACTTCCAACAGTCTGTATTTTTCTGCCTGCATCCTGGTGATGTTGGATGGTATCTCCTAAATTTCCTGAAATTTAGTAGTTAGATGTAGAGTCGTGGTCAGATTCAGGCTTGATTCCCCTCAGCCCCCCACCTCAAGTCTACCTCATGGGTGGTGGTGTATAATTCCATCAGGAGGCACATAACATCTGATGTTAGCAGGCATTGGTGGTCATTATCTACAATAAGCATGGGAAATGCAAGGGGCAAATCCAATCTGCTGCCTGTATTTGCAAGTTTTATTGGAATATAGCCACACCCATTGGCTTATATATTGTCTTTTGCTGCTTTTGTACTGTAATAACAGAGATGAGCAGTTGTGACAGAGACCATATGTCCTACAAAGCCTAAAAAAAATTGCTTGTTCTTTAGAGAGTATGTTTCCCTGACCTCTGGTTTAGATCCATTAAATTATTAGGGGATGAAAAACGGTGACATTCAAATTTGTCATTTACTTTTCACCTATTAGCTACAGTGCCTGTATAAAAAAGTCCCTTTGGCAACTGTTGGTTATGGCAGACTGTATAGGAAAGAAGAATAAATATTTTATTCTTTCCTTTTTTTAAACTTGTTTTAAAAAATTATGAGGTTGTTTCCTAGCATCCTTCAAAGGTGTTCAGGAAGGCTGTTTTGTTTGAGAATTGTTAAACTCATGAACTAAAATATATTTGATGTGTTTCAAATCATCCCGGTAATTATTACCCTTTTTTGATGAGCAAGCTGCCTCTTCTTTAGCCAATGGGAGCCTAGACCATAGACTGAGCCTTTTTTTTTTTAAATTTTGTTTATTTATTTGACAGAGCACAAGCAGGGGGAGGGGCAGAGGGAGAGGGAGAAGCAGGCTCCCCACTGAGTAGGCAGCCCGATACATGGCCTGATCTCACCTGGACCTGAGCTGAAGGCAGACACTTAACTGACTGAGCCACCCAGGCACCTCTAGACTGAGTCTTTATAACACAACCCTAAGAGTCTTGGATAGCCTTCTTGTGCTCTCAAATAACCATTCCAGACTCATCTTGTATTTTTCCTGCCTTAGTCCCGAAGTCAGCCATTTCTCTAAGGATCTTCTAGTGGGAATGGTGTTTAGAGACCTCAGTCTGGGTGCCAGCTGCTAAGAGATGGGTATTGTTCCTAGCCCTTTTCAGTGGACAGAGCTAGAAAATATATATTCCTTAAGTTACAATATGTCATGAGTTCAGAACCATACTTCCAATTTAAATGAAAAACTACGGGGTTTTACTTAAACCTTGCTGATCTTACACATGCATACCCTTTCAACCACATGGATCCTCCCAGTTCTTACAGACACCCAACATAGTTATACATTTCATGTATCCCATGACAATACAAACTTTACCACCAATGGTATGATTCCTAAGAAGATTCTTTTCCCTGTTTGGTCCTTACGCCATATGACACCAAAATTTCACCGTCAAATTACTCTCCTCTAAACCCACATAGACTCGTTTCTTACTGAGTGGTTATGCTACCAATAGTGTTCATAGTGAGGTTCATTTATTTTATTTTACTTTTGATATCTAAGAAAAGCTCTTTATTTAATTTTGTCTTTTAATTATGTAAAATATTTATGTGATTCTAAAGTCACATCTAAAAAACAAGATATAGTCAAATAACTCTTGTATTTACCCTAGTCTCTCCCTCTCTTATAGGTAAGCATTAAAAAAGGTTATGGTTTGTCCTTCCTTTTGTTTGTTTAGAAAATTGTTCTTTTCTAAAACTAAGCAAAAACTTTAAAAAAGATAAACCGTAGAATAATATACATGTGTTTCTCTATTTTTAAATTTTTTTTCACTTAATGTTTCTTTGAGATTACATCATAGTAGGATGGGTAGTCTCTGAGGTCCAACTGGAGGGAAGGAGTATGGAGGAGAGACAGCAGTGGTAAGGGAGGGGAGAGGAAAGGACAACAAGATGAAGGAGGAGGGGTACCTGGGTGGCTCAGTTGGTTAAGCGACTGCCTTCGGCTCAGGTCATGATCCTGGAGTCCCTGGATCAAGTTCCGCATCGGGCTCCCTGCTCGGCAGGGAGCCTGCTTCTCCCTCTGACCCTCCCCCCTCTCATGTGCTCTCTGTCTCTCTCATTCTCTCTGTCTCAAATAAATAAATAAAATCTTAAAAAAAAAAAAAAGATGAAGGAGGAATAAAGTCATTAAGGTAACACCTTCCCATGACCACCATGCTTGCAGTGAAATATTAAACTTGAGATACACATTTTTTTGCTCTTCTTGCTTCTCCCCTCCCCTCTTTTCTCTTTCCCTCCTCCTTCTCCACATTCTTCTTCCTCCTCTTCCTCCTGTCCTCCTCCTCCTCCTTCTTGTCTCTCTCTCTGTCTTTCTCTCTCTCATTAAGAAGTTGAGGCTAAGTTCTGGGTCTGGAGATGCAGAGCAAAACAGAGAACATGTCAGGAGAGAAGCTGACAGGACCATGAGTATGTAAGTCCCTGGGAATTTGGAGAGCTGGGAAGTGTCATAGGCTTTCATAGACCACAGAGTTTATGGCATTCCAAGTTGATCACACTGTTTCTCTGAGGGATAAAGGGGCCCATCTGACATATGGGTCATACCAATAAATCCTCCATATGTCCCTGTATTTTTCTCCCCTGAATAAAAACACCAGCAAGTCTTGCTTGATCCTCCAATGTCTGCTTTATGGACGAAGGCCAGCAGCCCCTTGTGGTTATGCTGGTGAGACTTTGACATCAGCTTATAAATAGTTGAACTGACTAAGATCAATGAATGAATCACAGCATCAAAGCAGCAACAGGGTCCTCAAGCCAGAACCAAGCCCCAGTTAACCTCAGCCCAAACATGCCAGACATTGTCCCAAGGCATAATTTTTCTTTGTAACAAAGCCAGGAATGTGGGCATAGCGGCAGTGACTTGGTACTCACATTGGTTTCCCACAAAGTGGATATTCTAAGGCAGTGATTTGGTCAAGTAACACATTCTAAGTGTGCTTTCCCTTAGACAGCCAAAATAGCTCGTGTTGTTAGCTGACAATCCTATTCCTTCTCCGCTAACTTGTTACTGGCATAGAATCCAAAGGCAGGGGCTGGAGGAAACCTTCCCAACCCTCATACTTCTTAGTTAAAGACAAAGATTCTTTCTCAGCCCATGTGTGGTGTTTTCCAATTGAAATCTATTGTTCTGCTACCAATTCTCCAATTCTCTGATATCAACTGAGTGTCCTATAATTTAATTCAATTCTGACACTGAGCACAGACACCAGAGTTTAAGGGTGTACCTGCCCCCACTTTAGATGCCAGCCACAAAGGGGTCCCTAAGCTATCCTCACTTCTACCTAGCTGACTACGAATCTAGGGTTTCCATGATCACTACTAAGGTTTGACAATTTTCTAGAATGACTCAGACTCAGCAAAATGCTTTAGTTATGATTACCATAAGTTTATTGAAAAGGATACAACTCAGGAACAGCCAGATGGGAGATGTTTATAGCGTAGGTTACAGGGAGAGGGGTGGTGAAGAGCTTCCATGCCTTCTCTGAACCTGCCACTCTGCTACCACATTGATATGTTCATCAACCCAGAAGTTCCTCCCAAACTTGTCCGGAGATTTTTGTGGAGGTTTCATAACATAGGCATGACTGATTAAATCACTGACCATAGTGATTGAACACAATTTCTAGCCCTCTCCCCTTCCCCAAGGTAGGTCCTGGGCTGATAGTTCTAATCCTTTAACGGTGTGATTGTTTCTCTGGTGACCAGTCCCTATCCCAAAGCAACCTCGGGGCCCACCTTCACTCACTTCACTATCATAAACGCAGGTATGGTCAAAGGAAGCTTGTTATGAATAACAAAGGACCCTCTTATCACTCAGGAAATTCCAAGAGTTTTAAGGAGGTCTGTGCCAAGAACTATGAGCAAAGACCAAATATATATATTTTTATTATACTACAGCTGGTAAAATCTCTTGAACAACGTATTGGGGTAAGAGAGGATGAGGCAGAATGTAGAGTGCAAATGGCTTCTAAGGTCTTGGTATTCCTGGCTTGGAGTCTACCGTATGGGAGGAGTCAAGAACTAAGTAATTCAGATCCACCCAAGGATCTAAATACACATAGGCCTGGAATTTGGTGTTAGGTGGAAGTTTGGGAGTGTTATAGAACCAAAATTCAACTGAGGATATTTAAATAGCTAATTGGCTTTATTCAATGGTTCATATTGAGCAGCATCCCATCTGACAAATAGAAGGTGTCTGATGCAAAATGGAAGACTATTATAGGTGGTGATAGGTGGGACAAGGAAGTTATTAGCTAAAGAAAAGAAAGGCTTGTTTCAGGCAAGGTCACCTTCTCTCAGGGGGAAGACAAAGGGTCATATCACACAGATCAGCTCGCTAGTGCTGACCAGAAAATTCCAGAATGATTGGTTTAAATTCCACTCCTGGAAGAGGCTGCAACTGCCGTTAGGTTAGGTAATAGGTCTTGGTGGGACTTAACATAAGTGACTCCATTTGGGGCCTGTTTCTGTTTAGCAAGAGGCAGTAGGGCTGGTGTCAGAATTCAGAGAGACTGGCTATGAGAGACATCAGAGCAGCCAGGGGGTGAGGACTCCTCCTCCTCTGACTCCCAAAAATCAGCAGCGATCAGGGCCCCAGAAGTGAGATCCAGGCATCATTAGGGAACAATCTTCAGGAATTGGGAAGCTCCTTGACTGAAAATAAGATCAGGAAAGGAAAAAGAAGGGGGAGTCATTGCTACTGTAAGCTTCAAAACTGCATTCTAGCCTGGTGGTTTTGACTTGTATCTCCGTTAACAGCAAATAGGTGGCTGGTTTCCCTAATACTGGAAATTTGGCCTTTTCCTCCATGAGTCATAACAGGAGGCCTTTTCATAACAGGAGGCCTTTCCCTTACTGCTAAGTGGTTTCAGGTTCTAAAATATTAAATATTGTTGGTCTTCCTGGACACTGATGGTTCTTAAGCTTTCAAACCTGGTACATGCAAATGCAAAGTGTTAAATAATAACTAAATTGGGCTATTTTTAGCTTTCTGTTCTGCTCATGCTTTCTCTTCCTAAAGCACTTTGCCTGCCTTCTGGCCCTTTACTAGTGACTTTTTGCTCAGAGAGAAGCCAAGTCCGTACAGGTTAGCTACCTGTATGCAAGACCAAGATGTTTAACCAATTTGACTGGTCCAAACAAAAATATTGGAACTACAGAACCACTGTGGAGATTTTACACAAACCACAACCCTTGATGTTGGTTTTAAACCTATATACCTTTTATCTTAACAAAAAGGAAAGAAGATAATTTGAGATTGTTTTGTTAATGAAAGTAGCCTTGGTACTTACATAGTTGACTCACAAAGTAGAGATTCCCAGAAAAAGCATTGGTCAAGTCTTCTAACTCCATTGTTATTAGCTGTATTTTGCCTTAAATGGCCATGACACATTGTATTGTTAGCTCAAAACCCCGATCTCTTCAGTTAACCCAGGCAGAGCTGATTTCACAGGCTGTGAGTAGAGGGGGGTCCCCTGACCCCAATCTTCTTGGGCAGAAATGAAGATTCCCTACTCACCCAGAAAATGGTCAAACACAGAATCGGTGGGAAGTCAGAATGTTGTGAAAACAGCATATGTCTCTAGTTTGTTTAAAGGGCTGCAGACAAATGACAGACAGTAGTTTTGAGGGAAATTAGTATCAGAGAATTAAAAAAAAAAAATCTGAAATTCTAGTACCATGGGGAACAGGCAGTCATTGGTCCTCATTCTGAAATGTGAATTCAGGGGAGATTTTTAGCTTTGATGTTAACAGGGCAACTTTCTATAAAGTACCACATGGCTAAGATCGTAAGAAAAGGCTATCAGCCCCACCAGCCTTCAGCCCAGGACAAAGTAGTCCTGTTCTCCAGCCAGCTGCAAAGACTTCTTTCACTCAACTATAGACTCAAGACAGCAACCATGTCATTGAAAACATAAGACAAATTCAGAGAGTAGACTTTTCTTGTCCTTAGTTTGAGTTGGAACCCATAGTACACCTTTCAAAGCCCCAGATAGGTATGTTTAATTATCTGCCTCATTGGAGTGCATCAGCATCAGCACTTAACAGATTATCTAGCCAGTAGTTCTCAAGTGTTCCTGTGCATCTGGATCTCCCACACAGAATAACAGGGGTGGGGGTGGGGATTAAAAAGATGCTGATACTCGGGCCTCATCCCAGAGATTCTAATTCAATTGGTTAAGTGTAGAACAGACATTTCCAAAAACAAACAAAACAAAACCCCCAAATCTCGGTGATTCTAATATGTAGTCAAGATTGAGAATTCTTTCATCTTCATTTTCAAGATGAGAAGGTTGAGGCACAGAAAACTTAAATGCTTTTCCAAAATCATGCAGCTGAAAAGTGATGGGGCTCTTATTCTATCTCAGGTATTTCTGACTTCAAGTTTCTTCCTCCCCCACCCCCGGCCACGCCAATATATTCAGTGTGCCACATGGCCTCAATGTGGCTAAGTTGGAACCTAGACCCCAGACCCCCTGAATCCCTGCCCAGTGATTTTCCTGCTATACCACATCCACATCCACTCTTTCCCTAGCTCTTAACATACTGGAATGAGACTCAGCAGCAACCCTCCTTCCACTTAGATACTGGATAGGTTGTTCCAGAGACTATGAAGTCAATTTTCTTTAGCATAAACATTAGGCAAGAGAAAAGGGATTACCTACGTTAAATAAAACAGTCTGTGTTAAAATAAACAGTAGACTGTAGAGGAAGACTCAAAGAAGTGGGAGTGCAAGAATGCCTCTACTATATAAGACCAGAAAATACACTGGCTGACTCTGGCTATGCTGCTCAGGAGGGCCTGGAGGCCATGCCATTTACTGAGATGATAAGGAATGCACTAGCGTGAGGGCGCTGGGATTGTTGAGGAGCTCAGGGGTGGCTGTCCTCTGGAGGCAGAAGCTAACAGCCGGAGATACTATTTCAGACCTGGGCATCCCTAGTAGGGATGATAAGATCCCAGACTAGTGGAGACCAGGAATCAACTACCAACCATTCAGAAGCACCGTGGACATGAGCACCAAAAAAATAGCAAGATCAGAATGTCACCCCAGAAAATAATTCACAGATCATGGTATTCCTAGGGGCAAGAGAGATGGGCAAGATTTGGGTATTGTATCATAAATACATTAAAAATACATCAAGCATGGATGAACAGAAGACCGATGTCAGTTACCCCAAAGGAAAGTTCTCTTTCCCAGTTTCCAGAACTGAGCCAGTTCTCAGTCCCCAAAACCATAACTGAAGGAGAGGCCAGATCCACATAAGCAAAGACTGTCCAATGTCATGGTAGATATATATGTCATTCATTCACCCAGTTCTTTCCTAAAGGAGACATTGGCTATTTATTCAGGCAACAACACACTGGGGAAAAGGGAACACTCATACCATTTGCGTGTTGTGGGAAACAAGACTCAAATTGACACTGCCACCTGGGGCCCCAAAGCATCATGCTGGCCCCGATAGAATAAGGGTCTAAGGGAGTCATGTAATAAGTGGAATACTGATCTGGGTCCATCTCATGTGCCCACTGGATCCAGATACACCCAGGAGCGTTTTCCCAGGTCTTGAATATATAATGGAAATTGACATATTGAGATGTTGGCAAAACCTTACACTGGTTCCTTGACCAATAAACTCAAATTATACATCATAAAGAGCTATTGTAGTAAAAAGGCCAAAGAGAAACTCCTGAAACTACCCCCACCCTAGCCAAGACAGTAAATGTAAAACAATTACCATATCTTTGGGGGAATGGCAGATTTTTGTCACCCTCAAAGATTTCAAGGATGCAGGGATAGTGGTCCTGCAAAAACCAGTTGGATCATGGAAAATAACAGTGTACTATTGCAAACTTAACCACATAGTACAACCAATTGCAGCTGTTGTGCTGGAAGTGGTATCTTTATTAGAGACTCTAGTAAGTGGCATGAAGCTATTGATCTGGCAAATGCACTCTTTTCAATACCCATCAAATAGGACAGAAACAATTTGCATTCATATGGGATGAATAGCAGTATACATTCATGGTCTTGCCCCAGAGATATGTTAATTCTCTTTCTCTCTGTCAGGATACTGTTGAAAGGATCTGGGCCATCTGGACATTCTGTGGAACACCATATTAGCCCATATTGCTGACATCATGTAAGCTGGACCCAATGAGCAAGACGTGGTAAGACACATGCACTCTAGACGGAGGGAGATAAACCCTACAAAGATTTAGAGGCATGATACATCAGATAAATATTTAGGGGTCCTGTGTTCTGGGGCAAATGAGTCATCCCTTCCAAAATCAAGAGCATGTTATTGCTCCGTCCACTTCCTACTAGTAAGAAAGAAGCACAGGGTTTAGTTGGCCTCTTCAGATTTTAGATGCAGCAGATTATACACTAGAGAATACTGCTCTGACCCATTATTTGATAATGCTAAAGGCTGATAGTTTTAGGGGACCCAGAGCAAAAAGACCTCTGAAACAGATTCAGCCTGCAGCATGAGCAGCCCTGCCACTTGGGATGCTTTATGAAGTCTCTAGCAAGCCCCAATTCTATACTAATAGGGTTTCTTATAAATTCTTGGGTTCTTGAATAATGCTATGCCATCTGCAACAGAAAACTATGCACCATTTAAACCACAAACAAGCGGATCTGCTACTGTTCCCTGATAGAGACAGAAAATCTAACCATGGGAAATCAAATGGCCATGGAGCCAGAACTGCACATAATGAACGAGGTACCGTCAGACCCATCAAGTCATAAGGTGGAGGATGCCACTGCGAGATAGAGGTAATACATTCTGGATTGAGCTGGAACAGGTCCAGAGAGCACCAGTGGCTCAGACACTAGACCTCCATGTCCCTTTCCACTCTTATACCAGTACTTCTCCCTCAGCTCATACCTTTGGCCTCATGGATGAGTCCCAATGTCCAGCTGAGAGAGGAGAAAAACTCCTGCTTAATGTACAAGTGGGGTCAGTTCAGTAGGTGTGTGTGAACTGAAATGCAATTCTGTATGATAGTTCCACTTAGCGCTGGCCCCCAAAAAACAGAATCAAGAAGACATCTTCCCATTGGGCAGAGCTTCAGGTGGTACTCATGGCCATCCACTTGGTGTTAAGAAATCATTGATCTGAAGTTAGAATGTGGACTCATGGTCAATGGCGAATGGCTTAGCTGGTTGGACAAGGGCCCAGAAGAAGCAAGACCAGAAAAGAGACAGAGAGATCTGGAAAAGAAGCATGTGGATAGGTATGTATGAGTGAGAACCAAGCGTGATGATTTTGTATTGCATTTCATTCCCACCACAGAACATCCACTGAAGAACAGGCACTCAATACCCAACTGGTATGTTGACTTAGCCAGTTCATGACAATCAACCACTGTCCTTGGCCACTCCATTATTTAGACAATGAGCTTATGAATGGGGATGCCATGATTGTAGAAATGGAGACAAGGCATGTGTCCCACAACAATGGCTGGGTATTAAGTTTTAGTTGTGAGAGGCATCAGTGGTATTTTACTTACTTATTTATTTATTTATTTATTTATTTATGTAGTCTCTATACCAAACGTGAGGCTCTAACTCATGACCCAGAGATCAAGAGTGGCACGTTCTTCCGACTGACCCAGCCAGGGCCTGCTCAGTGGTATCTTATTGAATGATCTGTTGTGAACAGAGAAATATGTTAACATATTTTTAGGGGTGTTATTAACCCATTTTTTAAGAGTTAAAATAAAATAATAATTTTAAAATTATTTTAAATTTATAAAAGAAAATTTATATATATATAAAAAATTTATATATATAAATTTATAAAAAATTTATATATATATAACATATATAAATTTACTAAAATTATATATAAAAATAAAATAAAATGATAATTTATTATTAAATTTGGCTTGCTGGTTAAATTATTCTCATAAATGTTTGTACCATTCATCAAAAGAAGTGAACTTCTGCTCCCTCTGTTGTTTGTCTGACTGTTGGTTTCTGATGTTTAGGCTTGTACCCCTTCTCCCTTTTGTCTGAACGTGGCCACTGCATCTTTGTCCAGTGCCTTACTTTTTAAATTCTGTCTGTCTCTGTTTTGTGTGTTCTCTTATAGATAGTAACTGGCTAGATATGGGGAAAACAACTTGGGAGTCTGCCTTTTAAGAGAGGTACGTAACATCCCCATTTATTAGCACAAAGTACATTTCATGTACTGACATAGTTTTATACTTTTTCAATATTATTTTATGCTCTTGCATTTGCTACTCCTGTTTGCTCTACGGACCATGTTTTCTTTGCTTTTACTTTCTTTGATGTTTATCTTTTAATATTTCAAAAGCCCTCTTTCCTTGTCATGAACTAACTCTCTGAGTCAAGAAGGAAACAATTTTTTGAGTACACAGTCTCCCACCCTCTCTTCTCCTTAACATTTCTCAGTCTTTATGAATATTAGCTGATGCTTTAAGCTCAGATTTTTTTTTCATGAAATCATGAATTTTACATTATGCTTAAAGGAACAGATGTTTTGATTTTAGATTCATTTTTACAGCGAGACTTACATTTATCCTTGGAGAGAACTAGGTAAATATGGGCCATGTTTCTCCAGTTTTAGTGCTGAACCCCATCACATTTGTCGAGATGACTCTTCCATTGTTGAGATTGTGATGTTTTAGTATCCTGCAGTTAGTTTGATATAATCTTCAAAGAATTGTATTCCATGGATCTTTCCAAGCTCTTATTTAATAAAAATATTTTTTATTTCCTCCATTTATAAAAGACCTGTATCTCCATAGTTTTTGCTCAAAACTCTGCAGGGGTTTCTTCATAATTTATTTTATTAATTAACTATTTATTTAATGATTAATTGTCCATAATTAATTATAATAATTTATATAATAATTTAACAATTAATTATTAATAAATAAATTATGGCATTAATGCTGCAATAGGAACTCAGAGGCCAGCCTGTTTTGACTTTATTTTTCTTTCATATATAACCTTTTCTTTTGCTGAAGTGCTTTCAAGGTGCATTGATCCTTTTAATTTAAACAATTATTCTATAATTGGGGCACCTGGGTGGCTAAATTGGTTGATCAGTCAACTCTTGATCTCAGCTCAGGTCTCGATCTCCGGGTTGTGAGTTCAACACCCACACTGGGCTCCATGCTGGGTGTGGAGCCTACTTTAAAAACAAACATTACTCTATAATTCAATGAACATAGTCATACTGGTTCGCTTAGGCCTGCATGGGAACTTGGCAATCTGTATACAGATCTCTTTTTTAACTTAGAGAATTGAAGATTGATTTGTATTTTTCCTTTGATAATGCCTTATGTGTCATGGATTCTGACCTTTTCTCCCTGTGATCTTTACTCATGCTCTTCCATATCTGTCACTTCTTCTCTCATCACTTCCTTTTGGACATTTCCCTCTACATCCTCTGCATGGATTTAATTTCTTTTGCAGCATCAGTTATGTCTCCCTCCTTTTTTCTTTTTTTAATCCCCAAAGTATAATTTCTAGCAGGTTTTCATTTAGCACTGCTCTATTTTGCAGAGTCTGACATCTCTTCCCTTTATCTCTATCTTGATGGTTGAGCCTCATGAAGAAATAGAACCTGCAGCCACTCCACACTGGGCTCATCCCATCTGTGTCCTCCTCCCTTCCTTTTCTCAAGTAGGCTCTTCCTCTTAGAACATGTTGCATATGACCTGCCATCCTTACCTCTTTATGCCCAGTGCTTGCAGAGATTTAATCTTCAAGTAGATTTTAGGAAGACAGGAGGTGAAGCAGAAGGAAGGGGACACTGTAATCTTGAAGAAACTCCCCTGCACCATCCACACAGCCACCCAGGGCTGTGGTTTGCATTGATCTGGGACTGCTGATGGCATCTCGCCCTACCTTTGCTCTGTCTCCTCACAACACAAAGTCTTTTCTCAGCTCATCTTCACCTGCCTTATAATTCAAGGATACCTCCCAGACTCAAGCATGAGATCACTTGCTAATCCCAGGGAAGACTGCAAAATTTCACCCACTGGGCCATCACAGTTGGCTCCTGAGAATCTTTGAGACTGTACAGGGACTGATGCTAAAATGGTATTTTAGACAAGGAGAGCAGTCACTCTCCTTTACAGGAGAGAAAACAATGTCAAAGTAGCTGTGAAAAAACTATAAAGGTTGTAGGAGGTTTTCCATTTGAAATAAAATGTATAACCAAATTACTGGAAAGGCAAGGATGAAGTTGGTCCTCAGAAATAAGTGGAACCAGGAACTTCAACATTGCTGGTGCTCTTTCTTCATCATCTTTGCATGACATTTTGTTGTCTTTCTCCTCTCTTTCTCTCTCCTATCTCTCTCTTTCTCTTTCTCTCTCTGTTTCAACTTTTAACTGATTCCTCTAGTCTATACCTCCATATCACCAAACACTATATTTGTACCATTATATTTCTTAATATCGTAATAGGTGACATTATCTATTAACTTTTGGGGGGGGGCTGAAATTTCACCTTCAATTCTCTTATGCATTTACATACATATTTTGTGCTTTTTCTGCCCCAGATACAGTTCAATCAGAGTGTTTGGTTAATTCATTAGTTTGAACTTAGGACAAAAATGTATTATTTATTGCGGAGTCACGTAGTGTACTTTGAATTTATTTCCTTTCTTATACAATGATTTTTTTTCCCCTGTGAATTCACAGGGAAAAATTTGCCTTATTTTTTCATTGCTTTGTTTTTTCCCCCAGTTTTATTAAGAAATAATTGACATAGGGGCGCAAAGCAGGGACCTTGGGGATCATTTAGCACACACTGGTCGGTTAGGCATCGGTTAGGCATCTGCCTTAGGCTCAGGTCCTGGGATCGAGCCCCACAGTGGGCAGGGAGCCTGCTTCTCCCTCTGCTTGCTGCTCCCCCTGCTTGTACTCTCTGTCAAATAAATTAATAAAATCCTTAAAAAAAAAAAGAATTGACATAGATCATGGTATAGTGTTTTTTTTTAAGATTATTTATTTATTTGTCAGAGAGAGAGAGCACAAGCAGGGGAAGCGGCAAGCAGAGGGAGAAGCAAGCTCTCCACTGAGCAAAGAGCCCAATGCAAGACTGTATCCCAGGACCCAGAGATCATGACCTGAGCTAAAGGCAGATGCTTAACAGACTGAGCCACCCAGACAACCCAGATCACTGTATAAATTTAAGGTGTATAATATGATGGTTTGATTTACATATATTGTGAAATAATTATCACAAGAGTGTGCATATATACATATATATAATTATACCTAATATTTCCCAAGCTCTCCATCAGAATTATTAAAAACACTCTGAATCTTATTTTTCCACACGGTCAAGAATCAGTGGTACTTGGGCAAGCTCAGAAATCCCAGAAATGATGTAATACTGAAAGAAATCCCTTTCCTGATTCCTCTGAACTGAAACTAATTTATCTTTTGAGAACTCCCATTGATCGTATATGTATCTTTCACATCACTGACAACTGTCTGCCTTATCACAGTTATGTGTCTATGCATCTTATCTTTCGTACTGGACTTTTTGCTCCTCAAGGGCAAGGTCTGTGTCTAATTCTTGTCCTTAGTACTCAATGCAGTGCCCTGATGAGAAGCACCTCGATAGATACAAATAAGGGAATGAATAAGTAAAATCTAAGCCTCTCTTTAGTATTTTTACATTTCTTCTGTGTCTCTATTGACTGAGCACAATGGCTCTGATGGAGTGAGATTTGAATTTAGGGGACTTAATCTGTATACTGTGTTGAAAGATTTAGGAGAGTGTCATATAAAGGAAAAGCAGGGGTCTTACGTCACTTCTCTGATAAGTGGCAGAACTAGGATTCGAAGCCAGGTCTGGTAAAATCCTATACCCTTACCCCCCACCCAAAACCACATTCCAGGCTCAGTTCAACGTCACAAAACAGGTGGTCAGTTTCCCCTTAATCACGTAAGCATTCCTGGGCGGCACTAAGATGTTTTCCAGCTCTGTCATCGAAACGCCAACCTTCTTTTCTTCTATACAGCCCTACAGTCCATAATTTAAAAATAGATGTTCTTTACTGCTACTAAGCTTTATTTTTAATTGGTATTCTCCTTCCCTCTGAAAAGCTTCTAAAATCAGTATTTTCAGTCTCAACCCAGGGTGCTCTGTGTTCACTTCAATTACAAATTTTCTAAGACAACCTCCAGGATTTGTAAAGGCTTGAAAGGATTTCTCTTGAATGAGGTATGGCCTGGTTTAAGCTTGTTTTCCATTTGGAAATCCCTGAAGACAAACACCTGCCTTCTAGGTCACCCTAAGAAGCAGGCATCCCAGAATAAAAGAATTGCTCAGCTTTTGGTGGTTCGCTGTCAAGTCCACCAGTAGAGGGCGCCTAACCATCATCAATAGTCTCAGAAACGTTCCCTAATGGGCTCAGGCATTTATTACCTTTTGCTTGGAGCTGCCAATTAGGAGCAGAACGTGCTAACCCGTGTTCTCTTCATTTCACAATTGTCCTGTGCTGTGGAAATGGAAATGCATCCCTGCAAGGCTTAGAGGTGGTGGTGGGGATCCAACGGGCCATATGAGAGAGGAAAACAAAGCTTTCGCTGTACACTGAGGATTGGAATGAATTATATGCAGGATGTTGTTAAACCTGGCATGGTTTCTACCTGGTTCATCTCTAACAATCCAACTACTGGCATGTGGCTTTCTCAGTTATTTATAAGGCCCTGTATGTGAAGAGATCAAATGTGTTTAATTTTCTTTAACATGTCTACGTGCGCTTATGCCTAATGACGTGGAATCATATAACCCCCTACTGTTAAGCAGGGACCTTGGGGATCATTTAGCACACACTGGTCGGTATACCGATTAGAAGATCAATGCCTGAAGATGCAAAGACTTGGCCAAGGTCTTCCAATTAGTCAAGAGAAGAACAGGTATCAAAACCCAGCTGCTGACAATGCCCCCAAACTCCCCCAGTGTAGTGCTTCTAATCAGGAAATCACCTGTAACCACCACCTGATGAAACCAGAACATAAAGGAGGAGCCACTAGAACAGCAAGATTAACTTATGAAGATTTTCAGAAGGTGCGGTAGGGCTCAAGTGCACATACTTGGGTTAAATTTGGAACTGGGGTCTAGATTGTCTCTGGGTTATATAGACCCTTCTTGATTCTCATGTATGCCTTTGTCCTCCTTCTGGGTTATCATTTCCCACATTTCTCTACCCCAGTCCACTTCTAGGAGATGAGATTTTAAAACAGAAATTCACACCTCTTCCCAAGGTTCACCAATCCTACGTAATCTGCTGACACCTTCTTCTTTGCCTTTTTACCCCGTGGGTAGGGCCACAAGGCCTTCGCACTAGCTGTACCCTTTGCCTGCAATTTTCATCCCTCTGATCTTCACATGGTGAGGTCTTTCTCCTCCAAATCTCACTCTGCCTCCATGAAGCCATCCTTGACCATGTGGATCTAAGTGGTCACCCCGTCACTCTCTATCTCATCACCTTGTGTTGTGTTAATTATTTGTATCACCCTTAACCCACTTGCAGTGTTCTCAGTTTTAGATTCAGTTTTTGTCTCCTTGCCTACTCTTATTACTGAATATATGTTCCAGGAGAGCAGAGACCTTGTCTGATACACTCACGTTTTTATCCCCGATCCTTTGGACAGTCTCTGACTCGTGACAGGCACTCCAGAGAAACTACAGGGAAATGGCAATCAGAGTTGTGGACAGGAACCTCTCCTTCAGCCTCTAAGACAGCATCCCAGAGCCACTTTCTGTTCAAAGAGGATTAAATATCTTCATGGTTTAGGGAGGTTTTTTTTCTTTGAGCAAATTTTAGGTTGCAGTTGGTGCCAACCCTAAGGTCTGGATGGCCATGAACTGGACAAGCCTCGTCTTCCATGCCAGGGACTCCTCCACACCAGGGACGGTGAGCACCAATCACTTGCCTTGGCTGACCCTCCCTCATGACTCAATGACTCCTCACAAAGGTTGATTCTGTCACAAAGCTCTTTATGGGGCAGAGTTACATCGAGGGCATAGACAGGTTGTGGGTGATGTGTTGGGGCACTGAACTTCAGAGATGTTGGAATCTGGAAATAGGCTTTAAGTGGAAGAGCAAAGGCAATGTATTTGATTAATCTCATGGGGCTGTGGAAGGTCTTGGGACACCCAAGGTGTGTAATGAGGTCTGTCCACTCATTAAAGGCAGTGCAATCAGGATCTAAATGAGCTCCTTTGGGAGGGCAAGTTTAATAAATCCCTTTCGACTCTCTTAAAACTTAATGTACATTTGGAAGAGGGAGCAATCCCTTTCTCTCTGCTTTATATGTGGTACTTGTGGTCTAATGGGTGTGACTCACTTAGGTACCAGGGAGCAGTTTGGGAGGGAGAATGGGAAGAAATTCTATTGCACATACCTGTCCAGTTATCAAGATCACTGCCATCCCCATTGCGTTCCACAACAAAGAGTGAAGATAGAGCTGGAGGCTCTGGGTAAAGCGAGAGAACAGAAATGGGTATGCCAAGACACCAATAACCTGTTCTGTGCTATGTGCCATCCTCAATGCTTCTGGCAACTGGTTTTACCTAATCCTATGGAGTGTTACTTTACCATTTTGCAGGTAAGGACACCAAGCCTCAGAGAAGTTTGAGGTACAATCTATTGCTACTCTGGTGGTGTAGTCACAATTCAAACTTGGAGCTCATGCACTCTAATATTATCTATTCTTCCATGATGTGGCAGTGCCATGAGCCACTAGATTGTCCCTTTCTACAAGTGCTGCCTCTTTAGGGACTTCTGTGAAGCCAAAGAATCTTGAGGGGTTATTAGTGCTCTATCACTTACTCAACAAAACAAAAATACATGAGTCATCCAGATTCAAGTGTGCATGCTGGTTAAATTGTTTGCAATACAGACTTCGTGGTGATAGGAAAGACTACATTTCTTAATTTTCCAACTTATGAGCTCAAGTTTATTACTTCTCTAATTTGTTTATCTATTTAGTGAATATTAGGTGTTTAGACTGGGTGTTAAGCCTAATGCTGGCCACTGGTAACAGAGGAGTAGACAAGGTCAATACTGTTTTGTGCTCTGAGGGACCTTACAGTTTAGAATTCTCGGGCGCCTGGGTGGCTCAGTTGGTTAAGCGACTGCCTTCGGCTCAGGTCATGATCCTGGAGTCCCGGGATCGAGTCCCACATCGGGCTCCCTGCTCGGCGGGGAGTCTGCTTCTCCCTCTGGCCCTCCCCCCTCTCATGTGCTCTCTCTCTGTCAAATAAATAAATAAAATCTTAAAAAAAAAAAAAAAGAGTTCTCATGGAGAAAAAGAAATAAAGAAAAAAATATTTCATAACTTCCACTGTCTAATTTGTTTTGACTTGCTAGAAAACTCTCTCCTCCTTAGCAGAAGTAACTAAAAATGGCTTCTGCTGCCACATTGGCCCTGGCCCTTCTGTTCTTTGACTTGTTTCTAGTATCGGTCACCAGACACAGACTCAGAATAAAAGATTTCATGATGGGGCAGCCTCGGACAGAGAGGCAGATGGATTACTTGCCCACAGTCCTGTAGTCCACCTTTTACCAAAGACTCTGATGGCCAAAACTCCACTTGGCTCTACTCTTCATAAGGCCACAGAGCTGCGAGGGATTAATGTGATCACTTAGTTCAGCGTCCCACTTTAAGCTCATGAACAGATGGTCAACTGGTCTATTCTTTAATATTTCCAGGGATGAGGAGTTTAATACTTCACAAAGCAGTCTCTTCCATTGCTAGATAATGCTTATTGCTCCTTATATCGAGTAAGAGTCTGCCTCCTGGACTCCCCCTGGCAGAGTTAATCATCCCCTGCACTTTGTGCAAGGTTCTGGAGAGTTCTTACTATTTGACTTGCCTTGAGTGAGCTCCTTGATATCTGGGAAAGCACTTGAAAACTGTAAAGAACGTATGCTACTTACATGAGTTAAAAGGGATAGCTACTATTACCGAAATAAAGAACCCAAGTAATGGAATGGAAATTATATGTGAGACCAACATAAATGGACATTTCATTGACATAAACAATTGAATCTGCACTTGAAGAAATCACTTCAAGGAAAAAATTGGCAATTCAATCAACACTAGATATATTGCGTAAGAAAGAAAAGCTATCTAGAAAAAAACATGTCTAGGAAAAAATATGCTATCTGTAAAGCAGAGTATAATGATGCTGACCTCAGATTTCTTCACAAACATTCAACACTGTAAGAAAATGGAGCAATGTCTACAAATCTAGGAGAAGGAAGTATGATCCAATAATATTATACCCAGCTAAGTCATTCAAAAATAAAGGGGGCAAGCTGTCTTTCTCTGACATGAAAAAATTTAGGAACTAAGGGACTCATGACTCCTCCTTGGGAAAAAAAAAAATAAAGGACGCTAATCCTTGATGAAATTCAGAGACCAATGATGATTGGAGAAGCTGAAAGCTACTTACATCTGGAAAGTGAATTTCCAGATTTGGGATATGGTTGCTCTTGCCTGGATACAAGACCTTGCCAAGTTTTATGAAAATCCAGGGGCATAGCAGAACATACCCTGGATTCCGGTACCACCACCAACTTACCTGTGTTCAAGAGTGAGTTTCTTAACCTCTGGGCCTGAGTTTCTGCATCCAAAAAAATGAGATCCCTCCAGCTACATACCTTCCAAATATAGTGAAGGAAATTACCCTAAGCATCTCTAAATGATGGTGTTATTTTTCTCCCATCAGATTCTGCTTCTGCCCACCACCCTGGATTGGTGTTCTTTTTTGCTTCTCTGCTACACTTCGTGTCAGGGATATTTGGGACATTCCACAGTTGGTCATCCTTCTGGTCAGTTTACTGCTTAGTCAAGGCTTTTGTTAAAAGCCCAGGCTTATTCAATTGACGTCTCATTTTGCTTGCAATGATATCATTAATCATGGCCTTGGCTGGGCAGCCATGCTGGGACTTGGCTGAGCCCCAGCAGCTGTATTGTTAGCAGAAGGTTACCCTGCACACTGTAATGCTGCTTTTCTTCCTGGGTTTTCAGCAAAGGGAGGTCATTCAGAGCAAGGGCTTTTTAGTTCCACAGTCCTTTGCCTTCACCTTTCCTCGGAAGAGGACACATGCCAGATCTGTCACTCCCTGGCTCTCCTATCACGCTGACAGGAGAGCAGATGTCACCACCAACTCTGCAGCAGCATGCTTGAAAGATACAGAGATAAAAATGGTGACAAGAAGAGTGTGAGAGGGGGTGACTGGCATAGCTGCCTGTCCTATGGTCTCCTCTAGCATCAGATGATTCTTTAAGTCAGAGCACTTACCATGCTACCCTCCTGCCTGTTGGTACCTCTCAAGAGGTGAAGTCCCGCATCTCTGTTGTATTGCACCACTGACTCTACATTTGGGACACATAGAGCACAATTAATATTTCTTAAATAGCTAAACTAATTGACTCCAAGACAAGGGAATTGCAGGGGCAGAGTTGAAGGTAAACAACATAGGTGATACAGGATTTATTGCTTCATGGATACCAGTAAGCCATTTGTTCGACCCAGCATACTGGCCAGAGGTGGCTCTAATGGACGTCCCCAACATCATATTCTAGTTCACAGTCTATCTTATACCACTATACTCTCCCACCCTACCTCAGTCCCCACCTGCCAAGGGAATAATTGTCCACTGTTCTCTATTTACGGACTGCAAGCGATCTGCCTATGGCTCTGCATTCTGATTTAGCCACATGGGCACCCTAAAAGAATCCCGTAGTGCAACAATGCATGTTGCCTTAGAAATGGCAGCCTGGCAACATGCTTCTCCTTTTGCATTGCTCGTTTTGGGGCCAATGTCTCAATTTTAAACTTCCGTTCTCTCACTTATTGAGCACCTTCTATATGCCATGCCTTGTGCTAGGCTCTCTAGATATAATGATGGATCAGACTCAGATTCTGCCCTTAAGGGACATCAAATCTAGCCTCTGACTCAGGCAACCTTGTAGTACTTGTAGTTACTCATAGCATGGCCCCTTGGGTCAACTTGCTCACCTCCTTCTAGGGATTTTCTTCCATTTAGTGATGACATCAAATGAGGCAATATAGATGCAGAAAAATATACAAGTTTATTATTTAGAGAGACCAAAGCGAACAGGAAATATAACAGGTCAATAAAAGCCCATCAAATATCCGAACAAGCAGAACCAATTTATCCCCTTCTATACACAGAACTCAAATTCTCACAATCTCATCTTTAGTATGCAAATTTCTCCTTAATCCCCTCAAAAATCTCTCCCCAGACCAGAACAAACTAGACTGTTATTGCTTCTATTACCCTTTACCACATTTTCATGTGGCTCTTACGGTCATCATTAAGAGGGCGCCATGTTGAAAGGGTAGCCCGGAGTGCATGCATAGTGGGCACTTTGCAAAACCTTCCAGGCCAAGTGTTTGCCCTCCAAACCTGGTCTTGAGCATTCTCATCCTTAAGGTTACAGGAATAGAAACGTGTTTCAGCTTCCTCATCTTTATTTTACCTTCTCCAAGAAGTCTCTTTAGCGAGCTCTACTGTTCCTCTTAGATGTGCCAATAATTCATTTTACTCCCATTTCCCAAACCTTAATAATTTTTCCCTCCTCCCCTTTTGCACAATACCACCCATCCAACAGAGGGATCTAATTCCACATGAGTTAAATTGAAATTGTCTTCATGCTCAGTACAGGAACTTTCCCCCAATTCCGCCTTTCCACCAGTGTTGCCATTACTCTCTAGTTTCCTATGACAGAATAATGAGTTCTCTTAGCTTTCCCTGTTTCTTTATCTCCCAGTCAGCCACCTTGTCCATCCTATGTTTTCTTGAAATTTCATTGGGTTTAACCCCTCTCTCCAATGCTATTTTAGTCCATAACTACACATGCACTGTGCCACCGTCATCACAACCACATTGTACATGGATTATGGCCATAAATGTTCAGCTAATCTTCATGTCTGCAGACTCCTCACATGCCAAGCCATTATAGACCTTACCCTCAACTCAACTTCTTGAAACCTTGTTTTCTCGAACTCATAGTCAACGCTCTAACTCTACCACAGCATCACCCACTCCTCCCTGCCCACCTGATTGCCTACATCAAGAGCCTCTTCCTCTCAGGTGCTACTTCCTGACCACACCATCCATGCTAATTTCTCCTGTCATTAAATTCCTATTGACACTGTGTCTTTATTTGGCTCTTACTTGTTTTCATGCGTTAGACTTGTCCACCCTTTCCTCTGACACGCTAACATTCTGACAGTCTGTAAGACATAATTCAGCACTCAACATTCTTCAATATTTCATGTATCTTAGTCTTGTCGCCCCCAAGACAGATCTGGGCAACTTCACATGGCTTTTTAAAAATTCACAACGTAAGAGCCTATAGGTAAATTCGTTCCTGATTTTAATCTTTGGAGCCACTCTTCAACTCTGGTTTAGGAAATGCCCACCTTTCAGTTGCCTAGAGGTTTAATCTTCTCACCAGTGATCTCATTCCACCCCACCCCCTTCCTCTCTAATGGGATTTCCAGCTCGGCTGGGACAGCCTCTGCTTGCATCCTCCCATCTTTCTCCCTGACCTCCTCATGACTGAGCAACATAAGAGCAATACACACTAACAACAACTAATATTTATTTAACTCTAACTGTGTGCTCAGACTGTGGTAAGCACTTTCTCTCATTTAATCCTCGCAAAAAAAAAAAAGAAAGAAAGAAAGAAAAAAAACCCTCTGAGGTAGGTAAATGTTTTCTGGAAGGAAACCATAGAGGGCTTGTACCACTTCCATGGAAACAAATGCTGTTTTCAAACACTGTTAAGAAACTGTTTCTATCTTAGGCTTTCAATGACCTGGATTGTCCATGTGGGGAGGGGGGAAAAAAAGTGAGAGAGAGAGAGAGAGAGAGAGAGAGAGAGAGAGACAAAAAAGAAAGAAAGAAAGAAAAGAAAATGCTAGGAGGAGCTCTTCTTTTAATGCACTGGTTAATTAATCAATTAATTTTGGGTTATGCACAGGCACTTGCGTCTCTGCACTTAGGAAAATGCAGGTCTTTGTGTTTCTGGAGAATGTTCTGATACTGAAAGGTGCAGGCCTTTGCTGCTGAAGTTTCCCTTTTCTCCCCAAGACCCGTCCTAGGTATTTCAGTGTTGAATAAACAGGCCTTCGAGTTGTGTGCCGGCTCAGGACACCCCGCTGAGACCATGTCCTTAATAACAACAATGCCACACATTTATTCTAAGCTGACCCCACTGACCCCCAAAAGTTTGTTCCCTCAACTGGGTCTCCTTGGCCCTTTCATTCCCCTGAATTCCCCACACAAAGCCCTTGTCACATCTCCAGTCCTCTTGAAACTAAACTGGGATGGAAAAGAAACTGGAAATAGCCAAACCTTGATCCTCCACCTAAAAGAAAGTGGGGAGCATTTGCATGTTAAACCAGCGGCACACATTTCAGCTTCCTCTCATCCACACCCACCCCCATCCCCATTTTAACACATTCTTTTCTGAAATCCTGAGAATTGGGGCCCTGCCATCCCCATCTGAAGCGAGGATAGGTCCGCAGATAAGCAGCCCTGCTGTGAAGAAAGCTCTTTTCTCTTCTTTACATTAGCAATTATCAAAAGTTTTTAAAACATTTCTATTCTAAATGGAAGGCTCTGGCCTTCAGAGAGAGGGAAAAAGGATACCTGTGGCTCTCCAGAGTGCCTTTTCTTCACTGCCTCTTCCCCTCCTGCTGCCTCCATGTTGTTTGTTTATCTTTGATCTGAGGAGGCAGTGTTTCAGGGAAGAATGACATTATCACGGGCGGTGGAAAAATATTTTGTTTTTTGCTTTTCCTCATTTTTAAATTAACAGATTCTTCTCTGCCACTTACACAATGGGGATGGACATTGCCTAAGAGTTTGGGATGAATTGACTGATTTCCAAAAAGAGTCTGAGCCAGCCTCTTATTTTTCTTTCTGTTACTGGTTTTATCTCTCTAAACCCACTGTAATTGAGAACTTTCCCCTGGGTACAAGACAAGCAGATAAAGAATTTGGAGGGTACATTTGTGTTTTTCCACATGTCTCAGTGAGGAAAAAAAAATTAGCTCAATACATGCTTTTACCTCATTAGCATTCATACGTGAGCCTTGGTGGATTCACTTGACTCTCCCATCATGCATAAGGCCCTACAACCCGGTGAGGCTAAGAATCACCTCTGAAAATATGCAACAATGGTGAATACTTGTGATATTTTGGAGAATTTGTGGAAGATATGAATTATATATTAAAGACCCCCTGATTAACACAGGGCATTTGTTTGTTTAATCAAGGGGAAACTCATGTAACACAAATTTGACCATTTTAAAGAGAATAATTCATTGACATACAGTACATTCACAACATTGCACAACCACAATCCCTATCTAGTTCCAAAATCCTTTTATCACCTCCAAATAAAATCCCCACTGCCCCCATTTCTCCCCTTACCCCCCGCCCCAAGATCCTGGCAATCACCACTTCGATTTATGTTTCTGTAGAGTTATCTATTCTGGATATTTCATATAAATGAATCCAGATAGTATGTGACCTTTTGTGTCTGGCTTCTTTCACTTAGCATAATGTTTTTGAGATTCATGCATGGTGTAGAATATGTCAGTATTTCATTCCTTCTTTATGGCTGAATATTCTGGAATTTTGTATCTATTCATCTGTGAATGGGCATTAGGGTTGTTTCTACCTTTTGGTCTTTATTTTCCACCATCATAGGGTTGCTACGAACATTTCTGTACAAGTATTTGTATACCTATTTTTAGTTCTTTGGAGTATATACCTAGGAGAGGAATTGCTGGGTCATATGGTAATTCTAAGTTCTATGTTTTGAGGAACTGCCAAACTATTTTCTGTAGTGGCTGAACCATTTTAAAATCCCACCAGAACTCTAGGAGAATTCATATTTTTCTGTATCTTCACCAACACTTGTTATTTTTTCAACTTTTTTTCTTGTTACAGAGATTGTATTGGATGTAAATGATACCCCGTGGTGGTTTTGATTTGCATCTCCCTAGTGACTGAATAGCACTGAGCAACTTTTCATGTGTTGGATGTCCATTTGTATATCCTCTTCTGATAAATGCCTATTCAAGTCATTTGCCCAGTTTTTAATTGTTTGTCTTTTTGTTGTTGAGTTGTAAAAACTCCTTATATATTCTGGATACTCTTTTCAGAGAGTTGATTTGTAAATATTTCTCTCATTCTGTAGGTTGCCTTTTCACTTTCTTAATAAAATCCTCTGATGCACAGAAGTTTTTAATTTTGATAAAGCCAAGTGTACCTGTTTTTTCTTCTGTTGCTCCGTCTTGGCATCTTTGTTGAAAGTCCGTTGACTATAGATGTATGGGTTTATTTTTGGGCTCTCCATTTTATTCCTTTGCTCTATATGTGTATCCATATGCCAGTACCACACTGGTTTAATGGCTGCATCTTTGTATTAAGCTGAAAATCAACAAATGTTGAGTTTTCCAATTTTGTTCTTTTATTTTCAAGATTGCTTTGGCTGGTCAGAGCCCTTTGTACTTACATATGAATTTGGGGATTGGCTTTTCCATTTACACAAAGAAAGAACACAGTAATTTTGATAGAGACTGGATTAAATCTGTAGATTGCTTTGAGTAACATTGCCGTTTTAAGAATATTCACTCTTCCGGGGCACCTGGGTGGCTCAGTCGTTAAGCGTCTGCCTTCGGCTCAGGTCATGATCCCGGGATCCTGGGATCGAGCTCCGCATCGGGCTCCCTGCTCTGCGGGAAGCCTGCTTCTCCCTCTCCCACTCCCCCTGCTTGTGTTCCCTCTCTCACTGTGTCTCTATCTGTCAAATAAATAAATAAAATCTGTAAAAATAAATTAATTAATTAATTTAAAAAAAGAAGAATATTCACTCTTCCAATCTGAGAATGCAAATGTCTTGCTATTTATTTAGGTCTTTAATTTCTTTCAGCAACATTTGTAGTTTTCAGTGTATAAGACTTTGGTTGAATTTATTCATAGAAATTTTATTGTTTTGCATGCTATTGTAAATAGAATTGTTTTCTAATTGTTGAACAATATTTCTTTTTCATGTTGTTCATTCTGATGTATTGAAACAATTCATTTTTGTGGGTTGATCTTGTATTCTGAAACTTTACTAAATTTGTTTATTAGCTCCTGTAGTTTTGTGTGGTGTGTTGTTTTATGTTGTGTGTGTGTGTGTGCACTCAAATGTGTGTATTCTTTGGGGTTTTCTATATACACAATCATGTCATCTGAGAATAGAGATAGTTTTATTTCTTATTTTCTAATTTGGATGACTGTTATTTCTTTCTCTTGCCTAATTGTTCTGGCCAAAACTTCCAGTACATTGTTGAATAGCACTGGTGAAACTGGGATCCCACTTTCCTGTCTTGTTCTTGATCTTAGGGGAAAGCTTTCAGGTTTTCATCATTGAATATGTTAGCTAGAAGGTTTTTTGGGTTTTGTTTTTGTTTTTTTAATTAAATACTTTTAATCATGTTGAAGAAGTTCCCTTTTATTCCTAGTTTTCTGAATGTTTTTATTATGAAAGTCATTGGAGGGCGCCTGGGTGGCTCAGATGGTTAAGTGTCTGCCTTCCGCTCAGGTCATGATCCCAGGGTCCTGGGATCGAGTCCCGCATCGGGCTCCCTGCTAGGCGGGGAGCCTGCTTCTCCCTCTGCCGCTGCCTCTCTGTCTCTCTGACTCTCATGAATAAATAAATAAAACATTTAAAAAAAAAAAAGAAAGTCGTTGGATTTTGTTAAATGCTTTTGCAATGTCAACTGAAACAATCATTTTTTTCTTTTGTTTTATTTATGTTGTGTATTCTATTGATTGAGTTTCTTTTGTTGAACCACCCTTGTATTCCTGCTGTAAATCCCTCTTGGTCTTGGTACATGACCCTTTCCATTACAAACTAAAAATTTAATAATACTGATTTTTATATTTATCTGTATAGTTACCTTTACTGGAGTCCATTTTTTCACATGACTTCAACTTACTGTCCTTTATATTTCAGGCTTTAGCCTTTCTTGTAAGGCAACTCTGCTAGTGAGAAAATCCCTCAGCTTTTGTTCATCTGAGGATATTTTAATTTCTCCTTTATTTTCAGAAGGAGTTTTGCTGGGTGTAGAATTCTTGGTTGGCTATCTCTTTCTTTCAGCACTTTCAATATGCTATCCCATTACCTCCTGGCAGTGATTTCTGATGTTAAATTAGCTGTTGATCTTATTGAGGATCTTGTATACATGACAAATCATTTCTCTCCTGCTGATTTCAAGGTTCTTTGTCTTTGGCTTCTGACAGTGTGATTATAATGTGTCTTGGTATAGCTCTCTCTGAATTTATCCTACTTGGAATTTTTGTCCTGGATATGTTGTTTCCTATATTTCATCAAATGTAGGAAGTTTTTGGCCATTTTCTTTTTTCAAAAATTTTTTTCTCCTCCCTTTCTAACTCCCTACTCCCCCTGAGACCCACATAATGCATGTGTTAGTATGTTTGATAGTGTCCTAAAGGTTCCTTAGGCTCTGTTTATTTTTCTTTATTCTTTTTCCTTCTGTTCCTCAGTATAGATAAATTGAATTTTCCTATATTCAAGTTTGCTGATTCTTTTCGGCCTTCTCATAATTGCTATAAAACCTCTCTAATGAATTTTTCATTTTGGTTATTAAACTTTCACTTCCAGACTGATTTCTATAAGTTGCATCTCTTTATTATGTTTATCTTTTGATTGCTTTTATCTCTAGCTCTTTACTGATGCTATTTTTTTTTATATATTCTTCTGGTTTTCTCCACATCTTTTTTCACGATTTCCTTTAGCTATAGGAGTATGTTTAACATAGTTAATTTACCTTGTGTAGTAAGTCCAGTGTCTGAGCTCCCTCAGGAACAGGTTCTGTCAATTGTTTTTAAATTTTGAATTTTTTTAAAAAGATTTTATTTATTTATTTGACACAGAGAGAGGCAGAGCACAAGCACGGGGAGCAGCAGAGGGAGAGGGAGAAGCAGGTCCCCACTGAGCAGGGAGCCTCCTGATGTGGGGCTCAATCCCAGGACCCTAGGATCATGACCTGAGCTGAAGGCAGACACCTAACTGACTGAGCCACCTAGGTGCTCCTCTGTCAATTTATTATACTCCTGTGAATGGGCCATATTTTCCTTCCTTATGTGCCATGTAAATTTTTGTTGTTGTTGTTGAAAACTACACAATTTGAATATTATAATGTAGTAACTTGTGAGGATCAATGAGTAGAAGGTGGAAGCTTCTGGAGTGCTGGTAATGTCTCAACCATAGACATGTCAGATCCCCTTCTCTGAGTCTCCATCCACTAGGTTTGATCAAGACTTCTGAGAGTCAAAGGGAGAGAGAGGGGCTCTGGCTGCCCCAGCCCTCCCTGGGCACCTTGAGAACTGAATGTATTAATCTCATGATATAGCTGTAACCCACTTTTGGCACACATGTATTCTACAGTACTCTAGTTGAAAAAAATTGCATAATATATTTATAGACAGAACATGCTCATAAGAAGGGAAGTTAGTCATAGAAACATTAAAAAAAATAGAAATACATAGAATCCAAGAAAAATAAAGGAAAAGACTTTGCTTAAATTCATACTTTAGTTAGGATGCTTTTGATTGCAGGTAATGAAAAACCTTGACTCAAATAAATGAAGCAATATGGAAAATTTACTTTTAAATGGGTACCTTGATTCCAGGGTTGTTTAATTCAATGATTAAGCAATCAATCATAGATTCAGGTTCTTTATGTTTTTCCATTATGCCTTCTGCACCATGTTGGTTTCTCTCATGCTCTCAATATGGCTGTCTACAGTTCCAAGGGTCATGTGTGGACATGATATGTCAGAGAAAGAAGGGAGATATGAAGTCCACATCTTCCCTGTGCCCTTTTATCAGTAGGAAATTTTACCCAGATCTCCAAAAGTATTTGGTTCAAGTGAGAACTAGGTCACATTTCACCCCTAAACTGAACAATGGCCTTGAATTTTATTTTGTGCGATGTTAGTATTTCTATATCTGATTTTTTAAGACTATTTTTTTTCACAGCAGTTTTAGAATCATAGCAAAAGTGAGCAGAATGTATAGTGATTTCCCATATATTCCCTGCCTCCCCACATACATAGCCTCCCCCATTATCAATATCCCACACTAGAGTGGCACCTATGTTAAAATTGATGAACCCACACTGATGCATCATTATCTCCCAAAGTCTATAGTTTACATTAGGGCTCACTCTTGGTGGTGTACATTCTATAGGTTTGGACAAATGTATAATGACATGTATCCACCATTATGTATCATATAGAATATTTTCACAGTCTCAAAAATCTTCTGTGCTCCACCTACTCATCCCTCCCTTCCCCCAACCCCTGGTAACCACTTATCTTTCTACTATCTCCACAGTTTTTCCTTTCCCAAAATGTCATATCATTAGAATCATATAGTGTATATCCTTTTCAGACTGGATCCTTTCACTTAGTAATCAACATTTAAGGTTCTTCCATATCTCATCTGATTTCTTTTTGGTTAATATTTTCCTGGCATCATGGTGCTTTTATTTTCAACAAAGGTAATTTTGTTTTAGCTGTATTAAACATAGCATGTTCTTTCTAAAAAATACGAAATTCTTTCACTAAAGAATTTAGCTAAAATATCCAGAAAAGGCAAATATACAGAGACATAAATGTAGATTCATGTTACCTGAAGCTGGGATGGAAATGAACAGTGCATGTAAATGGGCATGAGGGGTCTTGTGGAAGTGATGGAAATGTTCTAAAATTGTACAACTATGTAAATTTTCTAAAAATCTTTTATTTGTATGTTTTATAATATGTAAATCATACCTCAGTAAAGGTGATTTTGTTTAAAAAAAGTTAAACTCATTCTCATTTGTTATAGCAGATTTTTAAGGTCTCCTTCAATCTTGCTTTGGTTTTGGATTTGTTTGTTTGTTTATCTTGGAATTAGCTTTCCCTATCTTTGCTATATGGACCAAATTTTCTTGGTCTTTTTTCTTTAATGATCTTAAAATTTCTCATCATGATTTTATTTTATTGCTATTAGTAACAACATCTATTTTCCTCCCTGTCACAATATAAGGACAGTAACAGTAACTACTTCTTTACCTTTGTAAAAGATGAAATAGAAAGTATTTTGTTCAACAGCCCTCACTTATTATTCCTAATTTCAATGAATAATTCTGGAATTTTCAGATCAAGAATATGTTTCAAATCATAAAAGCAATATCACATAACTCCAAGATGTGTGCAATTTTTAATCTTATTAAGCCCCCTTTTAAAGATTGAATTATTTCACTGATTTTCTTGCTCACCATCATTTCTTATATGCCATGTTTTATCAGTTGATTTCTTAGTTCCAACATATTTCTCTGTAATTTTGAGTACTTTAAGTATTTATTATTATTTTTTTTTAAAGATTTACTTATCTTAGAAAGAGAGAGAGTGGGGAGGGCCAGAGGAAGAAAGAGAGAATCCTCAAGCAGACTCCCCACTGAGGGTGGAGGCTCACAGCCCTGAGATCATGACCTGAGCTGAAACCAAGAGTCAGACAATTAACTGACTCAGCCACCCAGGCGCCCTGAGCACTTTGAGTATTTAAATCAGAAAGTATTTATTGTGCACTTAATATGAACTGCATATTGTGGTAAGCTCTGGCAATATAGTGTTGGAGAGAATTCATTTCCACGCCCATGATCATTATTGCATATTAGACATATGGGTGACATACATGTTGAACCTTAGCACTCTTATGTGTCAAATAAAATTTTTAGGAATGATAAGAACTATGCATTGCATGTTCTGTGTTATATGTCTGAGACTATGTTTCTGTCTCATAAAAATTATAGCTTGTTTGTAAAGTTCTCAGTCATGCTTTCTTCTTCTCAAAACTCTGGATATTATTCCATTTTGTATTGTAGAGGAGGGCTTTTACGCCAAACTTGTCTTTTTTCTGGGAAATCTGTTTTAGTTTGTTTTTTATTGTACCTGTTTTTTTCTTCCTTTTTTATTTTCAAAATTAGGGAAAATTGAATGGAAATATGACTGTATTTGGATCTGTTACTTCTACCTGGGAATTAGTGAACCCTCTGGCCTCAAATCAAATTTCTTTAATTTGTGCTTTGATTACTTCTTCTATTACATTTTCTGTCTTGGTAATTATATATATTATATACTATACAAATAATATCTGGATCTGTTTTATCATCACTGCTAAGCTATGCTGCAGTTATACAAACTTCACAATTTCAGTGGCTTAAGTTTTATTTATTGTGTAAGCAAAGTTTGGTATGTTCAAGGGACTCTCCAGGGTAATTCTCTTTACAGCAGAGTCAAGATATCCCAGACTGTTTCAATTTTGTGATTCTGCCATCTCAACATGGAACCACCAGTGTGGCTATAGAGGGGGGTAAGGTGAGAATTCAGAAAACTTTCCCTGGCTCTTCACTACTTGAACGTGTCATTTCTGTCCACTGGCCAGAACTAGTCATTAACCTCAACACGAGAAGCACATGGAATATTTGATGAACACCATGTGAGGTCATTCTGACATCAGGATGACTTGTTTTAGTTACAGAGATGTAACACCCCCTTGATAAATTAGAGATTTTCTCAAGGGGAATTATAAACGATCTCAGATTTGTCCCCATTTCTGTTGTTTCTTACGTTTCATGACATCTGTCTCTTTGCTGAGATTTGGAGGGGAAACCTAGGTTTGTCCAATATTGGAAGTTGAGATGGGTTCTGTCATGGATCATGTGGGCTTCTTTTGAATTTTTCAGGTCTGGATGAGGGGAAAAGTGCAGCAGATAGGTTTATTATAGTGTTCTTCAACTGGCTCAGAGATCCAGCAGCTTTCAAGGAGTGGGGAAATATCTGGTCCAAACAGGGACAATGCCAGTGTCCAAACTAATCGCAAAATGGAGATTTCATTCTCTCCTGACAATTCAAAGAAATACAAATGATCAATAAATACATCAAAACCCCTTCATCTCACTATCATCAAGGTGACCCCTTCATTCTAACTGAACGTTTTGTCCAGATGGGGCTGTCTAAACTGAAAATCAGGACAATCCCTCAACAGGATGTATGGATTCCAGTGCAGGTCCCCATCCTAGGTAACCACTCACCACTCACTATCTGTCTTCCACATGGGTCTTACCACCAATCCCCTGCTGTTGCCTTAGAAAATGTTTTGGAGGACTTGTCCATTTTTTGTTCCCCTTACTTCCCAGGAGGACATTTTCTTCATGTGTGGTGAATTGCCAGTTGGCCAGATCTTTCCTTAGTTTGGTCTTATTAGTAAGATATCTATCTATACCGATATCTATGTCAATGTCGATATCTGTATTGATATCGGTCTATATCTGAAATTCCTTTAAATTTCTGTACATAATAGAACTCTTCCATAGTTCCCAATTCTGATGGAAATTTTATCTGGCAATGATATTTCTTTGTTTAGTTACTGTTTTTAATATGTATTCTTCTGGTTATAAGGGTAAGATAGTTGTGGTGATTTTCTGAATGTGTAACCCTAGAAAAATGAAGGTGAGGATAAAAGGTCTGGGTGGTAAAAAAAAAATTTACATGTTTTCTTTTATGACATTACAGTGCTGACATTTTATAGGAACTTCATATATTGCTATTGAAAATAAATACACATAGAAGACGTTTTTAATGGAAGTCTCATGTCCTAATGTGACTGCTGTAGTTTTATGTTTACTATACATACACTTATGTATTTATTAACTGATTTATTAATTCATATACATATATTTCCATGTTTATTAACTTACATATTTATTATACTCACGTATTTTTATTTATTTTACAAAAAGAGGATATTAATCTATAGCTTCCTTTATCCATTTAATATATCTTGGATATCTTTCCATGTCTCTACATCTAGACCTTTCACCATACTTTTTGTGGCAACATATTATTCCTTTTCATTGTTTCAACAAGCATCATGGATGGGGAAGAATGAATGGGGAAGAATGAAATGTGTGCTCAATTGCCCTTTTTTCCAGAAAGCTGTCCTGCTGGTCATTGATTCACAGTGAACTTTCCATGTATTTTAACTATAGAAGTTGATTACAGATTTCCAGGGGGTGGTTTATATCATATGTGACAGTTCTGTTCTCCTGAGGAGCACTGAACCCTTTTGCTTTCAGTAATTAATCCTCACAGCCCTAAACTTTCTCCATCACAGGAAATTCTGTCTGGACAAGATGTACGTAAATATAGCCTTCCATGTAGTCCTTCCCTATTATTAAGTAACAGAAGTTGAAGCAACCTATAGCAGCAATCCTGAAGTAGAAGGGAAACATTGACGACAGGAGGGCAACAGAATTATAGCAGCCTCCCTAGGGAACCCCTGCTCACATGTTCTCATCCATCCATCTTTAGATCCATAGATTCAGATAACTCTGATGAGCTTCTGAAACATGTGGCCCCCACCACGCTGGGGCTGGCTTCTCTCTGGATCAATCCATGCCGCTGTTTTACTGCTTACATAATAGAGGTCAGCATTTATATCTCATGTAAACATTACAGCAATGGGGACGTGAAAATAAACACTTGCATTTAATGCCAAAGGTGAAATTCAGTTCACAGCCAGTTAGAGGACCCACATACAATAGACATGCTGTTTACTAAGGAAATGCCTTTGGTGAATCTCCTTCTACTTCCCTTTGGCTCTGTGTTTGGCAGCAGTCAGAGTTGGTCTTCTCAAAAATGTGCCACAGATGAAAAACATTTGTCCTTACAAAATATAGTCAGTGAGAAAGCCCATGCATTTGTAATAATACATTTAACATAGTCCTCGTGGCAGTGACTTCATGGGAGTTTCTCATGGGGTCATCCTCCCCTGAACTCGGTGTCCTCCCTTTACCCTCAAATCCTTGGCCTGCTGCCCAGTGGGGACCCACCACCCCTGGGCCTGTTTTCCTCACCTCATTTATGTGTCTAACTTTTTCATCCTTATCCTCAATGTACATCGAGTTCCACCTGTGCCTTGTTACGAGCTTTCAAGTAAAACATTGCTAACCTGATCAACTAATCCATGTTGGACTGCCTGATCTCCACAGCTTCTGTTGCCAACCCATGTCATAAAAAGGAGCATTTTTTTTTTTTAAGATTTTATTTATTTATTTGAGACAGAGAGAATGTGATACAGAGAGCATGAGAGGGAGGAGGGTCAGAGGGAGAAGCAGACTCCCTGCCGAGCAGGGAGCCCGATGCGGGACCCGATCCCGGGACTCCAGGATCATGACCTGAGCCGAAGGCAGTCGCTTAACCAACTGAGCCACCCAGGCACCCATAAAAAGGAGCATTTTTAAGACTGAAATAATGGCCTGGATTTTCACACTCGTGAAAGTCTGTTCATTTATCCTTTTCACGCTGCACTCACCATTTGGAGTGTTATTATAATACTATGTTATTATACCTACAGTGCCTCCACTCAGGTTGTAACTCACACCCATGGGCAGAGGATAGATATCATGCCTATTGACAGCCTTTCTTTGCTCAATGCAGTCCCTAAGATTGTTTCTCAGTCAGAGCTTGCTTCATACTGTTATCCCTGAATTGTCTGTTCTTTTTCTGTGGGTTCCTGGTCCTTTGGGGGGAAAATGAAAAACTTCATGACTGGACTTAGACTGGGATTTAATTTTAAAATGGTTCTCTGAAGCCATCTGGGACTCCATATTAGCTGTTTCTTGTCCTTCTAGGTTTTCTCACCTTGGATCTCAATTCTTTGTGGGGTCCTTGGCCCCACTAAGCTCCCCACACAGACTAGATCAGTACTTGTCCTGAACTCTTTTCTCTTTCTGTCCTTTTCCCTCCAGGCTCACACTTTACAAACCTCTCTCCTTCATTGGGTCTTCCTTTTCCCACCGTGGTGTGCTCTTATTTGTCCCTTCTCCTCCAACATCCTTATGTCCTCTTTGCCCTGGATCTAATCTAGAGTATCCATTATTATTTAGTATCTTCCTTATTCATCTACAAGATGACCAATCTTCCTTCCTTCCTTTCTTTCTTCCTTCTTTTCTTTCTTCTTTCTTCTTTCTTTCCTTCTTCTTTCTCTTTCTTTTTTCCTTTCTTTCTTTTCTTTCTTTCTTTCTTTCTTTCTTTCTTTCTTTCTTTCTTTCTTT
>NC_058417.1:8455119-8478601 GCF_002201575.2 Neomonachus schauinslandi | reverse complement strand
TTTCTTTCTTTCTTTCTTTCTTTCTTTCTTTCTTTCTTTCTTTCTTTCTTTCTTTCTTTCTTTCTTTCTTCCTTCTTTCTTTCCTCTCTTTCTCTTTCTTTCTTTCCCTGTTTATTTAATTCTAGTGTAGTTAACATACAGTATTATATTAGTTTCAAGTGTACAATAGAGTGATTCAACAATTCCATTTCTGTGCTCATCAAGATAAGTGTGCTCTTCATCCCCTTCACCTATTTCACCATCCCCCCACCCCCCACTCCCCTCTGATAGCTATATATTTGTTCTCTATAGTTAAGAGTCTGGGTTGTTTTTATTTTATTTTATTTTATTTTATTTTTTGTTTCTTTCCTTTTTTCCCCCTCTGTTATTTTGTTTTGTTTCTTAAATTCCACATATGAATGAAATCATGTGGTATTTGTCTTTTTCTGACTGATTTATTTCACTTAGCATTATACAGTCTAGGTCCCTACATGTTGCAAATGGCAAGATTTTGTTCTTTTTATGGCTAGATAATATTCCAGTGTGTGTGTGTGTGTGTGTATGTATCTCACCTCTTCTTTATTCATGTATCTATCAATGGATAGATAGACACTTGGGCTACTTCCACAATTTGGTTATTGTAAATAATGCTGCTATAAACATAGGGGTATATATATCCTTTCAAATTCGTGTTTTCATATTCTTTGGGTAAATACCCAGTAGTGGAATTGCTGGATCAATGGTAATTCTATATTTAACTTTTTGAAGCACCTCCATACTGTCTTCCACAGTGACTGCACCAGTTTGCATTCCCAGCAATGGCACATGAAGGCTCCTTTTTCTCCACATCCCTGCCAACACTTGTTTCTTGTGTTGTTGATTTTAGCCATTCTGACAGGTGTGAGGTGATATCTCATCATAGTTTTGATTTGCATTTCCCCGATGATGAGTGCTGTTGAGCATCTTTTCATGTATCTGTTGGCCATCTGCATGTCTTCTTTTTTTTTTTTTTAAGATTTATTTATTTATTTGGGGGGGAGGCAGAGGGAGAAGGAAAGAGAAACCTTAGCAGACTCCATGCCGAGTGTGGAGCCCAGTGTGGGGTTCAATCTCACAACCCTGAGATCACCACCAGAGCTTAAACCAAGAGTCAGATGCTTAACCTACTTCACCACCCAGGTGCCCCAGCTATCTGGATGTCTTCTTTGGAGGAATGTCTGTTCAAAATAAATTTATATTTAAAACAATGCAACTTTCCTCTGTTACTCCCAGTAATACCCAGACTATGCACATCTTGATGATGGTTGGTATGCAAATGGCAGCAGGCTGGTAACTAGTTTTCCTTCCCTTTCCAGTTCAGGAGGGACTCCACAGAAGTAGGTTGTGTAGGAAACCAAAAAATCAATGATGGAACAAAAATAGAGTGAAGGAAAAATACTTCCAAGGCCCCTCCCATTTTATTTTGTAAATTCTCCATCTCTTTTTGTACTGGTCAATTTTGACTCAACATTCAGGAAATGACAGTGGCTATTTTTGTTCGGACAAAACAGGCCCTTGATCTTTGGACTGCAGCTAGAATAAACCAATAGTGAAGGGAGACAGTGCCCCTGATTGAAAAGTAGTCAAAACATATCACTGTGTGCTTGTGTACAAAGCACTGTGCTGGAGACCAAAGGCATAGAAAATGCTGTTAAGAGACCTACTATCTCCCTTCAGGAGATATTTACTTGATTGAGGAGATATTTATGGAGGAAAACACTTTAGACATTCCATCCCATGATTATGATTATCTAATATGTGGAATTTGTAGGAAGTCAAAACATGAAGTCTGCTTTCTGAAATAATGGAAGCAGCTCAAGAAACATGTAAATGGTTAAATCTTTTAAAAGAAAAAAAATATAAGTGATGTACACTGACTGAGAGCCGGTGAGAAAGAAAGTCTTCCTGCTCTGGGATGCAGCAAGGGGGTACAGCTGGAGTCAGCCCAGTAGGCTAGGTCAAACACATGCGTGAAGCCTCAACCTGCTAACACCAAAGAAAGTCTCGCATCAGATGACGTTACAGCTCTTAGATGTCATGCATTTGCTCCTTTGATTTCTATCTATTTGAGAGAGAGAGAGAGGGAGAAGTAGACTCCCCGGGATCATGACCTGAGCCAAAGGCAGATGCTTAACTGGCTGAGCCACACAGGCGCGCCTGTTTGCTCCTCTAATTTCTAATAAATGGGGTGGGTGTGGTGAGATTCATTCCTGGCAAGACTACAGAGTCCGAATTATGGAGAGCCCTGGACTGGATGAGCTCATAGTATTGACAGTGAAATCAGAGAAAGAAGTATTTAGTTTTATAAGTGGTTGGTTTTCTCAAATCTCAGTTCTCTATTAACTTTGGCATTAGAGGGTAAGAAAATGTGCAGCTCATCGTGAGAGGTGCTGGACATTGAAGTCGTATGCCAGGCAAGGGGCAGGGGACTCCGGGGTGGGTTTGCCACACAGCACATGCGTAACTTCCACAGAAAATCTCGGATGCTGCAAGCCCCCACCAATCTGCTGATCTACAGAAAAAAGAGAGCTTGGTAGAAATATCTGTAGCATAATTTTCTGGGGAAGTGGAGAGGGCAGATGGCAAATCTGTGCTGCTCTAAAGTCAGAACAGAAATGAGCAAGGTTTTCATCTTCAGAGTAGCCTATTTTATGACAAAGAAAGTACTTAACACTGGTGAAAGAATGGGTTATCAAATGAGGAAAGGAGGCTAGGCAGGGAGAAGTTTAGTAACAGTGAGCTGTTCACAGTATGTTCTGTAAGGTGACAAAGATAGGAGTCTGAGGGGGAGAGAAAACCTCCTAGCAGCTGTTTCCTGTGGAGAGGGAATGAGACGGAGGAGGGGGTAGATTAAGAGAGACAGAGAGGAGGGAGAGAGAGAGAGACTTCTCTGGAAATCTATTGAGTATTTGAGTATTGGGGGACAATGCAGAGTACTTGGTGCCCAAGGATGCTCACCCTAGTTGCGCATCGAGATACACAGATTCTGGGCAAATGTATAGAGATGACCCTGAGCAAGACAACACAGCCATGGATGCATCTTGTACTGTGAACTTTTCTCACGAGAAGCTTTCTTATCAAAGAATCACTAGCATCAGGATAATTGGACAAAATAGAAAAGAAACAATTTTTTTCCTTTGTGTTATTTTAGGTGAAAGAAAAGTCAATCTGCTCTATCATTCTCCCCTATATTGTCAGCTCATCAATTTCCCTCTGTATCTGACAGGCTCACAGTAAGTCATTTCTCATAATAGCTGGAGGTTATGCACATTATAAGCTTTTAAAATATTTATTTAGTAGAGCTACATTCAAAGAATTTTTTTTTTCCTCTTTGAAGACCTTTTGGATCACGTAGTCCAATGAAATCTTTTGTGCTTTTTTCTTCTCCAAACCAATGGTAAACTTAACCAAAGGCGGGAAAAAAAGATTCCCTCATTTTCTTTTGTTACTTTTTAGAACTAAATTTCTTTTGTGACTTGGTCATGCAAGCTTCTCTACCCTTACAATAAGGCTTTTCTCTCAAGAAACAAAAACAATAAAAATAACTTTAAAAATGTTACATGCAAGACATTGAAAATGAGATTTTTAAAAGGAGAAAGGATCTGGGATACATGGAACACAATTCCTCCCCGGGCCATTTGCATCATAAAATGTAATTCATCAGCCATTACATCTGCTTGGTTCTTCAACTGATGGACACTGATTGCAATAACCAGGGGACGTTGCTATTCATGGTGGGTAATGAGCAAATCTCTGAGCCACACTGCCAGTCATGGGTCAGGCGGAGGGTTGGAATTCCTGGAAACTCAGACACCTAACCACCACCAACAATACCTTACAAAAAAAAAAAAAAAACCAAAACCAAAAACACTCTCCCCCTTATTCCCAGTTCTATCTGAATTTAGGGAAAGTTGCAATAATTCTCTACTCCTTCTCCTATAGAACGTATCTTGCATAAGAGTTCACAAATTTCCTTCCATATAATGAAAGGTGTGTGGTAGTAGAGTTTGCATAGGAAAGACAATCCTTGAAAAATATAAAGGATTGAGCTCAAAGTCTAAGTGGCTTGAACAAATGAAACCCTCAAAAGATTAAATACAGTTTCTAGTTCCTTGCCAACTCTGTAGTGTCTGAATCAACTACCTTTCTTCCCTTCTTCACCGTACGGTTTAATATGTAGCCTGTCTAAAGACTTATACTGCACACCAGGATAGACGGACTCTGGAATTCTGGCAGAACTGAACTGTGGGTGCAGGGATGTGTGTACCCATACATCTATTCCAAGGCTTGCTCAGTTTAACTGAGCCTTTCCTGTAGCTAGAAGTGATTTTTGCGGACTTCTACTAAATTTTCCCATTATTACACTAGAAATTATTTCACACTATTTAACCCTATTACAAAAAGTTAATTTTATAGCACAGGGCTGAGTTTCAAAAGGAAATGATTCTCTAAAACCTTGTGCAAGACTCCTGGTGAACTACAGCAAAGAACACATTTTTCCAAAATGAAAACCCTCTATTTTATTTCTTTGGGTAGAGAAATGCTCCATCTATATCTGCTAAAGCAAAAAATCTGATGTGGAAAAAATAAACTATGTCCCTAAAGGACTCCAAAACCACAGACAGATTTATTTGATGTTTCAAGGGGATTTTGTCAGCCTTTCAAGGTTTAGAATATTGCTTTACAAGTAAACACACACATGTACACACACATACATACATGTTCACATACACACAGAGACAGAAACACAGTATGTATCTGGTTGAATTAAATGGTCAATTTAGTTAAAGAACTAGTAATTTTGAACAATAGCTTGACTGATTTTGTATTTTGATGGGCTAATGAAAATTCTTAAGTGCATTCTTTTGAGAAAAATTTGACGTGTTCACATCATGTTGCTAGAAGGCTGAGTTTTTCCTTTCTTCCAAAGTTTCCTTTTAAGGATTTTAAAGTTGCTGGAGTTTTTTTCTTTCTCTGGTCCCCACTTTTAGTATCTGATCTTTAGAACGAAAGTTATTCCTTCTTCTGGACATTTAAAGCTTACCTATTTAAGGCATTTACCAACGGGACCCCCAAAAGACTGTTTCTATGTAGAGACAACTGCTCCAAATGGCCCTAGATTTGTTTTTGTCATTATGCAAAGAAAAACATAAAAGAGAAAAGTGTGCCCTCAGTGCTTTGGGACATTTATTGATCCCAATAAGCCTTTGCTGGAGGATGAGCTTCAAACAAGAAGTCATCCTTGGAAGGCACACACTTTGTCATGACCAGATGCTTTTGAACACACGAATTAATCCTGTATTACTGCATGGATGATTGATGTTTTTACTCTGAAAGCACTGGGGCCCCTGTGAAATTTCTGAGGTCCGATGATACGGGGACAATGATAACCTTGGCATCATTGATTGTGCTCTGAATTGGGTTAATGGTACAATATGCGCCATGTCAGAATGTAAACTCGAACAATACCCTGTACTATTTCAGAAAAACCAGCAAGATTCTTCTCCCTGTAAGCAACCTCAACAAGCTAAGAAAGAAAATGCTCCAGGGGTGAACTGCATTCTTCTGTGCATGCCACATGTGTCTTCAGCATACAAAGCAGAGCACCAAGCTTCCAAGCGGAGAGTATATTGGATCAGTGTTCATTTTTGTGGAGAGACCAAGTTAGTTTCTCTATTAATCGAGATTTTGTGGGCTAACGAGGAAATCCAGATCAAGCTTGTTTAAGCAATAAGGGAATTTATATGGTCAGTCAAATGGACATGGAGAGGTGCATCTAGGCTGAAACCAGGCTCCCACTTCATGTTAGAAAGAGCACCATCTCTGCCCTTCTCTGCGTTGGCTTCGTTGTCAGACTAGCTCTCACAATGTGGTCACAAAGATGGCCACAAGCAGCTTACATGTTGCCAGTTTGGCAAACCCTTGTGGAAAGAAAATGCATGCTCCCTGTCCTTTCAGCAAAAGTCCCATGATCAACTGGCTCAGTTTAGGCCTGTGTCATCCTCTGGGGGGGACAAAGGACAGTAGAGGGGACTATGTTTTGGAGTGTGACTCACTTGAATCTCATGGACAGACTATTTCCCCAAATAGTTGCCATTCAAGAAAGAAAAAGAAATCTCATAACCACGCTTCTTGTTGTAGGGAACTTTCCACCATATTCTTAGTTTATTCTTGTTTCAGGTTTTAATGAAATACTTATAAACTTTGAGTATCTATGAATCCGTTACTTTGTAAAGAATAAAATTTACCTGGGCTACGTTTTCTAATGGAGTCTAACAATTCAAAAGTGACAGTATTTGTTTCATTTTAAAATATGTATGAGTTCGTTTTTAAACTCCAAACTACTTGGAAAAAAGAAAACCCATAAATATGTCTCAAATTAATCCTGGATAAAAGGAAATCAAATTTAAAAATGACGAACTGGTCAGAAAATAGTAACAACAAATACTATTTTTCAAAAATATAGTAATACAACCAAGATTAGGGGAAAATCCATTGTCTTGAATTTTATTCAAATAGAACAAAAGTAAACTTACATATCATTAGAAATAGAGCAAAGAAGTAAAGAAGAAAAAGAAAAATAGAAAGTACTGAATTGGAAGAGAGTGACAGAATTGATAAATTCAAGAACAGATACTTTGAAAAATCATGAAAAAGAGACAAACTTTGGTCATATCAAATCAAACTTCTGTCATTTTGAATTTTGTCATATCAAATCATATATACATGGAAAGAAGTATCTAGTTTTTTTTAGAAATCTGAAAACACACACATACACCCGTAAAATAAAAATTCTATTTGAAATAGATGTTTCACAGGTAAGTGAGCAAAAGAGAAACTTCTCAAAAAGAGAAACGCCATACTAGATTAATGGCTGTGACAATTTATTCAATTTCTGCCAAAGAAATATTTCCAAATGAGATTCCTGGCTCAAAACAATAATTTAGGGGTGAACCCTTACGTCATAAGTAAATCCTATGCTGTATAAATTGTTTCGCTTGATATAAAAAGCTTCTTATTTGGCTTTAGATGATTCCAGAAACTTGAGAAAGATGCACGCAAAAAGGAAAGTACATGAATTTTATAAAATTGTAAAAATACTAAAAAGTTAAAATCAAATAATATCTCATAGTATTTGAAAAGAATATCACATCAAGTCTAAGATGGGCTTTTTCTACTAATGCAAAGATGTTGCAATATCTGAAAAAATATTGACATAATCCATCACATCAATAGATAAGAAGATGATGAAAGTGATTTCATAGAAATTATAAAAGAATTTTTGGTAAAATATATCATTAGTAAATAAGCACTGGGATATAGCCTTAATATTATAAAGATATCTTCTCTAAATCTTGCTCCTTTTCCAATGCCCTTAACAAGTCCAAACAAAATTCTTTTTCTTTTTTTTTAAGATTTTATTTATTTATTTGACAGAGAGAGAAAGCATGAGCAGGGGGAGTGGGAGAGGGAGAAGCAGGCTCCCTGCCGAGGAGGGAGCCCGATGTGGGACTTGATCCCAGGACCCTGGGATCATGACCTGAGCCGAAGGCAGACGCTTAACCATCTGAGCCACCCAGGTGCCCCAAAATTCTTATCTAAAATTTTGTATTATTAAAAATTAAGCTGCCCATATATCTTTTGATCCAGCATTTATACTCTCAAGAATTTATCTTTAGGTATACTCACATATACCCATGATGAAACAAGATATTGGGAACAGCAAGGTATTGTGCACAAACTTTGTCTTCCAATGGGATATGTACTTTTTAAGCACACTGTATCTGGGAAGAATTTTATAGCCATTAAAAGAAATCTCTATGAGCTGATATGAAAGATGTCCATGATAGTATGTATATAAAAGATTTCCCTGTTTCTCTGTCTCTCTCTCTCACACACACATAAATATATTAGTTCAAATAACAAGAGTTTAGAGAGCAAATTCAATGTGATATTAACTAATTTATTCCTGAGTTTCAGATAGTGGGAAGTGAGTCAAAGAGCATTTATGATAGACAATTTTTCTGAATCTACGTGGATCCTGAGTTTTGATGATGAAGTATGTGTGTGGGGGAGGTAGGTATAAAGAGTTTTCAGAAGGATATAGTATCAACCAGATTTCTTCTGGTTGCAAGTGACAGAAAACTCAATCTAAGTTTGCAAGCAAGGGATTCATTGTCAGACTCTGATTTTCTCCATATCTTTGCTCTTCATTCTCTTTGCTGGCTTTATTCTTGGACTCTCCATGTTGGTGTCTCTAGCAGCTCTGGATGACATTTTGACAGTACCAAATTTAAAGGTGTTTCATAGCTTAGTAGCTGAAATAAAAATCCCTAAAATTGAGTTTTGATGGCTCTTGTTGGCCCGAGTTGTATCCTGTTTCCATCTCTGTTTCAATTTATGTCACTAGGGAAATATTTTGACTCAGGGTCAAGGTCAAATTCACACAAATGGTATGGACTCCATAAAGCTAATAGCATGGTGGTTTCTGCAAAACAAAATTATTATAGATGCTGCCTGGAAAATGTAGTTGTCTGCTTCAGATACAGAACAGAACAGCAACAACAGTAACTAAAAACTATCAATAGTGGTTGCATTTGATGGGGGTTGGAATTGTAGATGGGAGGAAGAGTTACCTTTCTTTTGTTTTCCCATTTGTGGCTTTTCCCTATGTGCATGCGTTACTTTTTCAATAGGAAAAACCAGTTTGAAACACTGTGGAAAGTGAAAGTATGGCAAAGTGAAATCCCTACATCACGCCGTGCACTAAACAGCAATTCTAGACAGATTAATAATTGAAATATAAAGCTAATCACGTAAAGCGTGCAGAAAAGTACATGGGTAAATATTTATAAAATCTTGTGCTTGGAAAGATCTCTCAGAGTAAACCATAACCAACAGAGTGCACAAAGGGAAACAGAAAGATATTTTCCCCCTTTTGTTGTAAAAATAAAGCATGAATACCTAAAGCCACACATATATGGCTTAATGAGTTACTATAAAGTAACCCTTGTAACCATCATCCAGGTGTAGAAATAGAACTTTGCTACCCATTCCCCAAACCTCTCTCCTTCAAGCTCCTCCTTCTTCCCCACAAAGTAACTCCTATTCTAGTTTTTGTATTAGTCACTTCATAATTTTCTCATTCCTGGACATGGTAGTGTCCATTAAAAGATATGTGTCTTTTAAATCTCCTTTACTCTACAAGCTTCCCCTTCATTCCTGTCTTTTCCTTGCAATTTTTCTTTTTATTTTAAGACTTTATTTATTTATTTGAGAGAGAGAGAAGGAACAGGGGGAAGGGGCAGAAGGTGAGGGAGAAGCAGACTCCCCCCAGAGCAGGAAGCCTGATGCGGGACTTGATCCCAGGATGCTGGGATTGTGACCTGAGCCAAAGGCAGATGCTTAATCAACTGAGCCACCCAGGCACCCACCTTGCAATTTTTCTGTTGAAGTGCCCAGACCATGGGACCTGTGTAGTATCCCACAGTCGAGATTTCTCTGACTGCACTCTCATGGTGCTGTTTAGCATGTCCCCCTACATACCAGCAGTTGGGCTCCAGACATTAGATAAGTCTCATGACTGGTTCCTATGGCAAGACTATCAGTAGCATTGAGTTCTTTCACCAGGAGGGACAGAATATCTGTGTCTTTTTTTTTTTTAAGATGTTGGCAACTGTTGATGCTTAATATTTCAATCCATTAATTTAAGAGGGCTTGCAATTAAGTGCCTGGGTAGCTCAGTCAGTTGAGTGTCTGTCTTCAGCTCAGGTCATGATCCCAGGGTCCTGGGATGGAGTCCCACATTGGGCTCCTTGCTCAGCGGGGAGCCTGCTTTTTCCTCTCCCTCTGCCTGCCCCTCTCCCTGCTTATGCTCTCTCTCTCAAACGAATAAATAAAATCTCTTAAAATTTTTTTTAAAAGGGCTTGCAATATAGTGTTATTCTAATTCTATCATTTATTTTTCATTTATTCACTGAAATACTTTTATAAATAGGCAGTACCCTTCATCCACTACTTGATCACCCCCAAGTGACAGTTCAGACAGGAGGGATGAATAAATGCTAGATTTTTTTTTTTAATTTACCAGTCTTCAAATAATTACATAATTCCCACTAATTTGCACAGGTGATTAATTAGGTTTTTAAAAATATGTTACTGTGAATTCAAGGATTTAAACATATTTGATGGGTCTCAATTTATTGCAATTATTATATAATTATTATCTTAGCAAAACTCAAGTTCTATTTTTGGTCAGTGGGAGGGTCTTCGAATGGCCTCTGAGTTCTTTAATACGGACCTAGTAGTTTGGGATAGTGTCCACACTATTAAGTATGGTGAGCTACTCCAGGGTCATCTTGTACATTTCTGGCCACAAAAGTAGAATTAGCCATTTCTTTTTTTTTTTTTTAAGATTTTATTTATTTATTTGTGAGAGAGAGAGAGCACAAGCAGGGGGAGCGGCAGGCAGAGGGAGAAGCAGGCTCCAGGGAGCCTGATGTGGGACTCAATCCCAGGACCCTGGGATCATGACCTGAGCTGAAGGCAGATGCTTAACCAACTGAGCCAACCAGGTGTCCCATAAGAATTAGCCATTTCTTAAAACTTAAAAAAAAACACATCTGTTTTAGTAGGAAATGGTATTTCAAGATAATATCTGAGCACTAGAGACACTTTCTTTCTTTCTTAAGATTTTATTTATTTATTTGACAGAGAGAGATACAGCAAGAGAGGGAACACAAGCAGGGAGAGCAGGAGAAGGAGAAGCAGGCTTCCAGCTGAGCAGGGAGCCTGATGCAGGGCTCAATCCCAGGACCCTGGAATCATGACCTGAACTGAAGGCAGATGCTTAACAACTGAACCACCCAGGAGCCCCTAGAGAGGCTTTCTGTTACCAGATTGGTCGTTGAACATCTCTTCAGTAGATAGAACCAGGAGAGATGTATGTACCATATACATACATTAATTCATACTAAAATTTACAAATCAAATTTGAGACTATAGGGTTGGTGTGTCTTAAAGACCTCTTGTGGATTCTAAGGTCACCCTCTTTTTTCGACACTGAGAATCATTGTTCTGAAGGACACAGGGAACGGTGGAATTGGAAAACCCCTGAATGACTTATTTAACTGATTACACTCCACATAGACAACAGAATAACTCAGACTAACAGTAGTAATATTATAGCCATCAATTATTCTTTTTGAGAATAGCTTAAAAATTGTTTCTTTTATATAATCTCAACATTCTTCTCCAGTTTCTAAAATGGCTTACACATTTAAAAAATAATCTATAGAGGTTAGTAAATGTTTAATAATAATTTTATCTCAAAATAATTTATAATCCATTACATGCTGTACTTTCTCTAATTAACCCCTTTGACTCTTAGTTCTCTTAGTACCTATGTGTTCAAGCCTCACCATCAGTCCTTACGCTGACGTGCCTCAAATCTTTGGTTGTCTAAAACTGGTTCTCTGTAACATATAATAAACCATTTAAAGTAGCATATAGCACAGTTGACATTTTGTGCCACAACCACATCTACATGGTTACAAAGTATTCTCATCACCCCAGAGGAAAACTCCATACCCAGTAAGCAGTCACTCCTCATTTCCTCTCTCCCCTTCCCATGGAAATTACCAGTCTCCACTGTGTCTCTATGGATTGATCTATGATAGATACTCTGTATAAATGCAATCATACAATACCTGATGTTTTGTGCCCAGTTTCTTTCACTTGGCTTAATATTTTTGATATTTATCATGTTGTAACATGTATCAGTACTCCATTCCTTTTTATAGCTGAAACATGGTCCACCATATGTATGTAACACAACTTGTGAATCTGTTCACCCATTAATGGACATGGGCTTGTTTCCAACTTTTGCTGTTGTTAATAATGCTGACGCAAATACTCACATACAAATATTTGTTTGAGTACTTATTTTCAATTCTTTGAGCCATATAACTATGAGTAAAATTGCTGGGTCATATGGTAACTATTTAACTTTTTGAGGAAAAGTATTTTTATAAAATATAGTAATATAGTAAAATATAGTAATCTTATTAGAATATGTCTTGGATTTTTTTGTCATTTCTAGGTCAATATTATTGAATACTAAGTATGTTCTCTCAATATGTATCTTCAATTTTTTACTTAATTTCATGAAAGTTTTCTTGATTTATAGTTTTTAGTATTTGATTGCATCCTTGCTTTGATTTCCACCCCCTCCTTTAGGAACTCTTATTAGCTGTATATTGGATCATCTTTGCTTTTTTTCAATATTTGTGCCTTACTCTTAAATCCACTTTTATCTTTCCCATTATTTACTTTTAGTATTTCCTTCTTCTTGTTTCCTTTGGATGTATTTTGCTCTTCTTTTTCTAGTTTCTTAAGATGAAAGCTTAAATTGTTGTTTTGAAACCATTCTTTTTTTCTGATATAAGAATTTAATGCTATTATTTCCAAGTACACTCTGTTTTATCTGCAGCCTACAAATTTTGATGTGTTGGGTTTTCTTTTCTTTTCTTTTCTTTTCTTTTTTTTTTTTCAGCTAAAGACATTTTCTAACTTTGCCCTGAAACTTCTTTTTGACCAATATATTATGTAGAAATATGTTGTTTAATTTCCAAGTGCTTAGGTATTTTCCCTTTATCTTTCTCTTATGAATTTCTAGCTTAATTCCATTATATTCAAGGATTATGCTATGCATAAATTTGTTAAGTTTTGTTTAATAACATATATATTTAAGCTTGCTATGTTTTCTTGGTAAATTGATTCCTATTATTAATACACAGTATCCCTCTTTATCCCTGCTAGTTTTCTTTGCTCTAGAGTATACTTTGTCCTATATTAACATAGCCACTCCAGCCTTCTTTTGATTTGTGTTTTCATGACATATATATATATCCATGCTTGTAATTCTTTTATTTCAATGTATATGTAACATTATATTAAAGAGAGTTTCTTGTAGACAGAATGTAGTTGTATCAGTTTTTTTTAATATATTCTCACATCTGTCTTTAGTAGGTGTGTTTAGGCCATTTACATTTAATGTAACCATTGATATGTTTGCATTTAGGTGTACTATTTTATTATTTGTTTTCTATTTATATTCTTTGTTTTCCTTTTCCTTTCTTCTTTTATCACATTTTAACCTTTTAAAATATCCCCTTCTAATTCATCTATTGTTTAGCATAGTTATCTATCCTTCAACCTGCCATTTATCTCTCTTTTTTATCAGTTACTCTTTGGATTAAAATATACATTTCATAGTCTATTTAGAATCAGTATTTTACCACTTCAAGTGTAGTATAGAAATTTTACCACCACATAGGTACTTATGCTCTCCCCATCTTTGTGTTATAGTTCTCTTATGTATTACATCATTCATTTGAAAAGTCGATTACATAATGTTATAATTTTTTACTATTAGCTGTGAAACGTATTTGAAAGAACTCAAGAAAAGAAAAATAGTTCTATTTGCCCAAATACTTACTATTTCTGTTTTTTTTTTTCCATTGAGTTTTTTATTTTTAAAAATTTCTTTCTTTTCCCCTTCTGTTTCTCTTAGGGTGTTATTTTTTGCCTGTTTATTTTCCCTGTGTTCCCACTATTTTAATTTTTTATTTCTATTTGTTAAACTTTTTATACATTTTTATAAATCTTGTCTGAGTTTTGGTACCTCATTTCTGAATATTTCTGACTCTGACTTATCTTGTTTTTTCATGATCTTGTATGATACACTTTAATACCTTTTATTCTTTTTAAAGGAGCTGTTAGTTTTGGTATGTTCTATGGCATGCCTTTGGCAAATTTTTATTGTCTGTAGAGATATTATTAGGCTCCTCATTATCTTTTATCTTATAATAAATTTTTGTGGGATAGTTTCTGCTTCCAGACACAACTTAATAGCTAGTACTGGACTTGTCTTCCAACAATTAAACAACTATAAAATTACAAAATATATGAGGCAACTGTTTGGAAGCTATGAAGAAGAGGCACTTGCTGAGGAAAAGACAACTCACAGGATAAGACTTATAATTGCCCAGCTTTCTTCCTTGGGAGAATTTCCTAACCAAAGCATAGAGAGCTGGATTTTGAGCAGGACCTAGTATTTTTTTCTGAGCTGACAAGGAAGAGCAGCTACAGGGACTGGAATCTGTGGGACAGAGCAACAGAGGGGAAGAAGCTCCATAGAGAGTCAGCCCCAGAAGTCTGTGTAGTGGGATCTCCTGTGAGTCTGTTGCTGATGAATACACCGCACAGATGATGGTGAGTCCATCCAGGGCTTAACAGGTAGCAGCTGCTTCTGGGGCTGAGAAAGAGCAGACACTAGAGGTCAAGCAATACTGGGGTAAGAATGGTGCCAAGGGATGTGAGAGTTATGGCTTTAGCAGAGAGCTCCTTAACAATTCACTAATACCCTGGCATCCAACTGAAACACTGCAAAAAAACTGTGCTTTAAGAATAAAATATTGATAAAAGTTACTCTAGATCCACCCTAACAAAGCCTACAATTAAGCCCAAAGAGACAGAATCTGATGACTGGTCCTGCCAAATTACAGGTTCTTGGAAAGCCTACAAGTAAAAAGTGATTAACTGGAAATTTGCTCACTTACTAGAACAAAAAGGAATACTCTCCAGAGGACAATAATGGAATCTAGAGTCTCAACTGTGACTTTGCAGAGTACTTGTATTATCCATAATGCCCAGAATTTCATTTTAAAAAATCATGATTCGGGGCACCTGGGTGGCTCAGTCGTTGGGCGTCTGCCTTTGGCTCAGGTCGTGATCTCGGTGTCTGGGATCAAGCCCCGCATCGGGCTCCCTGCTCTGCGGGAGGCCTGCTTCTCCCTCTCCCACGCCCCCTGCTTGTGTTCCTTCTCTCACTCTGTCTCTCTCTGTCAAATGAATAAATAGAATCTTAAAAAAAAAATCATGATTCATAAAAAAACAAACATAATTGGGAAAATATGTTCAAAAAATAATAAAGACAAATATATTTTTTAAAAATTAAAGAAAAATATGGTCTCAGGGAGTAAAAAAATAGGGAATACCAAAAATAAAAATGGAAACTATGAAAACCATAAGAACCACGTGGAAATTCTGGAACTGAAAAGTAAAAAAAAAAAATTAAATGTACTGGTTGGATTTAGTAGTACATTGGCAATGGCAAAATGACAGTAAACTTGAAGGAGGAACACTAGAAATTATCCAATCTGAAAGATAGAAAAAAAAATGATGAAAAGCAGAGATGCCTCAGCAAATTGGGACAGTACAGAATGGTATTATATAAGCATAATTAGATCTTAAAGGAGAAGAGAGGGGCATGGGGACTGGAAAAAATGAAAATTGAAGAAAATATTTGAAAAAACAGCCAGATTTTTTCAAAATTTGATGAAAAACACAAATTTACTGATCCAAGAAATTCAGGAAAATCCAAACTCAATAAATATAGAAAGAATGGCACCTGGGCTCATTGAAGCCAAACTACTGAAAACCAAAGGTAAAGAGAAAATCTTGAAAGTTATAGGGGAATAAAAGAGGCATGAAATACTGCATATACAAAAGGACAAGGCTAAAAATAATTACTGACTTCTTAACACTAAATTCAATAGATGCTGGAAGATAATGGTATAGAGATTTATCATACTGAAGAAAAATAATTATCAACCTAATACTATATGTACATAAAAATATTTTTCACAAATGATAGTAAAATGAAGATATTTTTAGGTAAGTAAAAACTAAAAGAATTATTGTAAGAAAACTTGCTCTATAAGAGGTTTAGCACCAGGCCTTTCAGGCTGAAGGGAGATACCAGATTGAAACTTGGGTCTCTAGAAAAGAATGCAGAGCCCAGGAAATAGAAATAAGTTGGAAAATATAAAATACCATTGTTCTCATGATTTCCTTAAATAACTGATTAAAATTAAATACACTATAGGGGCACCTGGGTGACTCATTCAGCTAAGCATCCAACTCTTGATTTTGGCTCAGGTCATAATCTCAGGGTCATGGCATCTAGGCCCGCATCAAACCCCACATTGGGCTCTGCACTTAGCGGAGAGTCTGCTTGGGATTCTCTCTCTCTCCCTCTCCCTCTGCCTCTTCTTCTACTCATGCTTTCTCTCTCTCAAAAAAAAAAAAAATTAAATACACTATAGAGTGGGAATTATAATGTTTATAGAAATAAAAGACGTTAACAGTGAGTATACAAAGGATGGGGCATGAATAAGTGGAATCACACTGTTTTAAGTACATTATGTGTGCGAAGTGAGAATGGAAAGCAAATAGTGAGAAGAGTCGGGTGTGAACTGAGGAAGTGAAAGAGTAAAGTAGGGGATGTGAAGTGTCAAGAGTAAAGGTAAAGGATTACGATAGTCTTTCTCAATAGCCTAGGATACTAGCATCTGTTAGTGCTAGGTCAGTAACTAAAAGAGAGGCAAAAGAAGTGTATCTAAGAAGGCAAGAGAAGAAATACAACTGAACACTAACATTTATTTAGTTAACCCAAAGGAATGAAGGAAAGGAGCAAAATAAGCAAATATAAGAAAAGGAATTAAAAGCAGAAGGTACAAGTGGAACTGCTAATGGGTATGGATTTTCTTTGTGAAGGGATAAAAATGTTCTGAAATTAGACAATGTTGATGGTTGTAACACTTTAAAAGGTACTAAGAGACACTGAACTGTATATACTCTAAAAAGGTAAACTTTCTGGTATATGAATTACATCTCAATAAAAATAAAGTGGGCAAAAAAAATGGACAAAACCTTTAATAAGCTCTTCATGATACAAAATATGGGTAATCAATAAGCACAAGAAAATATGCTAATCATTTTTAGACATCAAGGAAATACAAATGAAAACCACAATGAGATAACACTGCATAATTAATGGAGTGGCTAAAATTAAAAAAAAAAACCCTGATAATATTTAATGCTGAGGTTATAGACCAAATGGAACTCTCATAAAATGTTGATGGAGTGGAATATTGTGAGCGGCTATGGAAGATGGAAAACATCTTGACAGCCTCTTGTAAAGCTAAACACACACCATATGCCTTAGAAAATACACTCTTAGCCCAAGAGAAATCAAAACATATACATGCAAAGACAAATAAATATTAATATATATGCAAAATAATATATATAATAAATATAATGGAATACAACTTAGCAATAAAGCCTATCTATCACACATGCAACAATATGGACGAATCTCACAGGTAGTATACTCAGTGAAAGTACAGGGATGTAACAGAATATCTACTCTATGATTTCATTTATATGAAATTCTAAATTAAGCAAAACTAATAGATAGTGATCGAAGTCAGGTGAGTGGTTGCCTGGAGCAGGGGTAATGGGGAAGATTAAATGCAAAGTTTCTATTGAACTAGAAATGTTCTATATCTTGATGGGGCAGCAGTTACATGACTGTATACATTGGTCAAAGCTAATTGATGCGTGTGCTTAAAATGCATAAATTTTAGGGCTGCCTGGCTGGCTCAGTCAGAGGAACCTGTAACTCTTGATCTCGGGGTTGTGAGTTCAAGCCCCAAGTTGGGTGTAGAGATTATGTAAATAAGTAAAAACTTAAAAAAAAGAAAAAAAATGCATGAATTTTATTGTATGTACATAAATCAATAAAGATGAATACATTTTTTTGTGGGATTTGATCTTGATGTCTTTCCCTTGCTCATTTTTATGTGAAGTTAGTTTATCTAAAATTTTGAAAGAGGTGTGGTTCCAAGTAGCTTTTCTAACTTTATAGCACTCCCTCCCCTCTCATTTCTGTGTAATAATTTAGAGTAAATTGTTAAAAAAGATGGTAGCTGGAAATTTCATCTCTCTCTTCCACTTCCTCACTTTTATTGAGACTGTCTCTTTCCTTCTTCTCTCTCGTCCTTTTTCTGCTCAATTTTGAATCAAATTCCAGTGGTCTCTGCTCAGTTCAGGGCCCTGTCCTGGAAGGCTGCCCTGATAGGTCAGTTGAGAGCTCGCAGCAACCTGACCACACCAGGCCCTGCTTCCTTCAGGCTCCTGGGAATGGGCAAGAGCCCTCCCAGTTTCATCAGCTGTGCTCACATTGGCCTGCCTGCTCTCCAGTGTGTTCCTGTTATGAGCTGAAGTGTGTCCCCACAAAACTCAAATGTTGAGGACCTAACCCCAATACCTCAGAATATGATTGTATGTGGAGACAGCGTCTTTAACAGGGAAATTTAGGTAAAATGAGGTCATTAGGGTGGGCCCTCATAAGAAGAGAGTGACCGGTGTCCTCATAAGAGATTGGGACACAGACACACACAGAAGGAAGAACAAGATAAGACAATGGGGGAAAAATGGCCATCTATAAGCCAAGGAGTGAGAATTCCAAAGAAACCGACTCTGTCGATACCTTGACATTGGATTTCTAGCCTACAGAACTGTACAAAAATAAATTTCTATTGCTTAAGCCACACAACCTACTTTGTTACGGCAGCCTGAGCAAACACATACAGTCTCAACTTCCTATTCTCCTGCCCCAAGTCCCTTAGACACCGTCCTGTTGCTCCCCTTCCTTTTGTGAATAGACCCCATACTGTGGAGGTCTTGGATTTGCCCATGGTTTGTACTTACTTGTGTTTTGGGCTTTGTCACTTAGTTTTGTGAAATGTTGTCCATGGACTTTTGCTTTGACTGTCTAGTTGCCCTGTCTGTTGTTAGGTAGGTATTCACAGACATTCAAGCACTATGGCACTGTCTTACCTCCCCACAGCCCTGCACTCTTTCTGCTCTAAATATTGGAATAAAGATACTTATCCTTCTGGTATAGAAAGTATTAATTGTCTTATAAATAATACTACTAAAATTAAAACAAGGAAAGATGTACTCTCCCAACGGGAAAACGGCCATTTATAATAGCCAACCCTATGAAAATATATTAATATATTTAACTTTGCTCCTTATCAAAGAAGTGCAAATCCAAAAATATATACACATGTATGTTATGTATATATTATATGTATATGGGTATTATATATAAATATATAATATATTATTATATTGTGTTAAATGTAGTATACTATATGTACATTATACATTACTTGTATATTATGTATATGCATTATATTACGTATATCTCATATATGTTATATACATACATATATATCAATACACATATTAAATACATATTATATTATATGACACATATAACATACACATATTATATGTATATATTATATTAATATACACACATATAACATACACGTATTATATGTATATATTATATTAATATACACACATATAACATACACATATTATATGTATATATTATATTAATATACACACATATGTATAGTTGGTGATGATAGAAGCAAGTATAGATGTACTCCGCCAAGGGAGAATATAAACTGTACAACTACTTTGGAAATGTAGGCAAAACTTTAAAGTGTATATATGCTTTGATCTAGTAATCACAATTTTATGATTCATCCACACAGACATTACAAATGCAAAAGAATATACACTGTTAAAGGGAAAGAATAATAGACTTTCAGACTCTTCGTTTTCCCTTCATCCAGAGATTTCTGCACTAAACACACAGATGATCACAATCCTCACTTATCTGGACGCAATATTCAATGGTCAGGGGTGCGTGTTTTATTGCCTTTTCACTCAGCTGTTCTCTGGACCTTAGGATCCTGCTGTATTCTCAACCCAAACCGGGAGTATTGTAAATGCTTATCTGTGTCTCACATGAGAGGATCAATCTCTCTACTTTGGGATAATTAACTAAAGCATTAGTCCTACTTTTCTAAAAGTGGACAGTGGCATTATCTCTGAAAATGATGTGCCATTCTTTGTGTTCTAAGCTGGAATTGCCTAGTCCACGGAGGAGCAACCAATAATCCTACAGTTGCACCAACTTACTGAAGTGAGAGATAACAGAAACACGGTACAATGAAAAATGCTCATTGTTGCCTGCTAGTGTATAATCAAAAATATCTTTTTAATTTTAAAGACCATTATTCTGTGTTTTTCTTTTTTTTTTTCTTTAATCCAGAATCGACATTCTGGGTAATGATAATTCATAGGGTATGGTAGATGTGATCTTTACAATTTTTCTCATGGACATTAGTATCCAGATGGCTTTTATGCCCATCCTTTTCCGACGGCAGTGCAATCAAACACCCTGGAAGTCTCTCTTTCCTATTGTCCAGAAGGTTCTAGCAGGGACCCAGATGTGGCTGTTTGAGCTCCTCATTCAAAAAGGAACAGTATCAGAAGAAGCTCAGTTGGTTTGGACATCAAACAGTGAAGCTTGTAGATTCGTGCCATCAGGATGGGCTTCCTTCTGTTCAAAGGCAAAGTCCTGGGCCTTTGTCTCAAATTTATGACCACAAATGACCTTGTGGGGTGTGGAGGACTCAGGACACACTTGTTCCTCTTTTGGAAAACCAACAGCTCCTTGGAAGCACATCTACACTCCTCCTCTTTTGCTTAAGGCACAGCCCATCATAGAGCGAAGGATGACCCAGAGAAAGAAGCCCAGAAGCCTTGCAGCGAGCAACCCAAACCCTAAGTATCCCCTCTGCCTGCCTCATTCTCCAGACATTCACAACTACAAAGAGTATACTTTCTGCCTTTAAATTCCCCAGACCTTTAAAACATTGAGCCCACGATTTAACAACCCTGTTATAAAATCTGACGTTAAAGCACCACCAAAAAGTTTGAATTACACAACTTGCCATAAAAGCATTTTTCTCACCAAACATTCATTTTATTATCCTTTTTATTGGCGGACTGAGATAGTCAGACCTCAGGTCCTGCCTGCCATTTGGCCAGAACAGCTAGTGACCGAAGGGAACGTTTCTGCTGACAACTGAGCATACACATTTCTTAAAAAGCACTCCTGTCAGAGTTCACCTTAGGGCAGTGTGTTTCTTGAAGACTAAAGGTTAATATTGGATGGAGGGATGATTGCTGATGGTGCATTATTGTACCAAAATGTGAGCAATAGGTATAAGGGGCGGGGGGTGTCTGGGTGGCTCAGTCGATTAAGTGTCTGCCTTCGGCTCAAGTCATGATCTCAGAGTCCTGAGATCGAGCCCCACATCAGGCTCCCTTCTTTTCATAAAATCTTATGACAACTATTTACTGTAAGTGCCCACACAGTGCTTAACAAAAATAAAAAAAAATAAATGGTACATGTAATTATTTTAAGTGGGGCACGTTAAACCAGATATTCAAAGAATCAGCTATAAGGATTTTGGCTTCCAGCTTTATGGGTTCTATAGCTGCATCTGAAATTTCCCTTTAAGTATCTTCCTAAAAAAAAATAATAATAATAAATAAATAAATAGCTTCCTTTTCCTTTCCTTTTCATTTGGGTTCTACCATCAGTTTTGTTTCTGAGGTGCAAGACAGGTAATTATGTGTATCTTTTTTGATAATTATACATTTGTAAAGATGCAAAATCAAGAATAAAAATGTCTGAGAGTCCAAGAGTCAAAATGAAAAACCAGAAGCTTTTACTACCTCCTGAGACTTGTTAAAAGAAATGAGTATTTGAAAAATACTGACTTAGGTCAGCAAGACCTCACATTATCTGGTCAGTGAGTAAGAAGATCCATGGACAAAATACTCATGGAGATATTTGTAAATTCAAGAAAATATTGCTCGTGACAGCTATTTATCTTTATACAGGTTAAAGCAATAAAAACAATCAAAAGCTGTAAATAGTTGAATTATTAATTGAAAGTAATCAAATTTGTTTTACTTCCACAATTCCAGACACCCAAAATCTTAAATGCAAAGGATACAGTCTGTTTCTTATGTTGTAAAATGGCCTAGGTTGATGTTTTCAACAAATATTTGGGGGCCTGTATGAATTAGGAATTTTTAAAAAAAATTTTTATTGTTATGTTAATCACCATACATTACATCATTAGTTTTTGATGTAGTGTTCCATGATTCATTGTTTGTGCATAACACCCAGTGCTCCATGCAGAACGTGCTTTTTTTTTTTTTTTAAAGATTTTATTTATTTCGCAGAGAGACACAAGCAGGGGGAGTGGGAGAGGGAGAAGCAGGCTTCTCGCGGAGCAGGGAGCCCAATGCAGGGCTCGATCCTGGGACCCTGGGATCATGACCTGAGCCGAAGGCAGACGCTTAACCAACTGAGCCACCCAGGTGCCCCAGAACTAGGAATTTTCTAAGATTTAGAGATACAGAAGCAGATGTCATCTTGATACTGACCAAACAAACGCACAACTTAACAAGAACAAATGAACATCTGCAGTGAGTGATTTCCAGCAGTAGTACAAGGTGTTGTGAAGGCAGAGAAGAGGAAGAGTGGACCCCTTCAGGCAGATGAGAGAAAGACTATGTAATTCAGGTTGCTATAACAGAATATCAGAGGCTGGGTGGCTTATAAACAACAGAAATTTATTTCTCACCATTCTGGAGGCCAGGAAGCCCAAGATCAAGGTGCTGGAAGATTCAGTGTCTGGTGATGGCCTGCTTTCTAGTTCATCGATAACCGTCTTTTTACCATGTCCTCACATGGTGGGAGAGGCAAAGGAGTCCTCTGGGGTCTCTTTTATAAAGACACTGGTCCCATTCATGAGGGCTCCCCCCTCAAGACCCCACCTCCACATACCCTCACATTGAGCATTAGGATTCAGCATATGAATTTCACGGGGACACAAACATTGGGTCTAAAGCAATGTACCACTGAAGTTAGAGATCTCAAGGAAGTGGAGTTTCTAGGGAAGGAATTTGAGGGAGGAAGATGGAGAGGCCCAAGCAGAGGGACTGGCACATACACATCCTGAGTTTAGAAGGAACATGTCATGTTCCAACAATTAGAAGACACTGTGGCTGGGGACGCCTGCGTGGCTCAGTTGGTTAAGCATCTACCTTCAGCTCAGGTCATGATCTGAGGGTCCTGGGATCGAGTCCTGCATCGGGCTCCTTGCTCAGCAGGGAGCCTGCTTCTTTCTCTGCCTTCTGCTCCCCCTGCTTGTTCTCTCTCTCTCTGTCTCTCTGACAAATAAATAAATAAAATTAAAAAAAAAAAAAGACACTGTGGCTGGACTGAAGGTAGAGTGGAAGAAAGCAGGGATCAAGAAAAGGCAAGAAAGATGAGTTCAGTCAGGGAAGGCTTTGTGGACTTCATGAAAATTTTTGGCCTTTATCTAAAGCCTAGGAGATGTTTTTAAATATATTTAGGGAGGTCGAATGGGAAAAAAAAATCCAGTTATAAAGCTAATTTTAAATTTCTTCCAACTAAATGCAGCACAGAACTTTAACCCTAAACTATTAATTCCATTTTAAGTTTTATGAATTCCAGTTGGTAAGATAACGAAAAAATTACTTCAAAGTACATTGCTTTAGGGGCGCCTGGGCAGCTCAGTCAGTTAAGCATCCAACTCTTGGTTTTGGCTCAGGTCATGATCTCTGGGTTGAGATCAAGGCC
>NC_058417.1:8406369-8455109 GCF_002201575.2 Neomonachus schauinslandi | reverse complement strand
CATGATCTCTGGGTTGAGATCAAGGCCCACATTGGGCTCCACACAGCAAGGAGTCTGCTTGAGATTCTCTCTCTCTCTCTGCTCCTCCCCCTGCACACACACACACACACACACACACACTCTCAAATGAGAAATAAATCCTTAAAAAAAAAAAGTAAATTGCATTCACCATGAGTCATTCTTCCCCAAATGGACAAATCATTACAACTTCTATTCCACAATTTCTCATTTGGAATGATCTCAGTCCTTTTTTGTACAGGTATATCTAGTCCTGGATTTCAGTAACAGTTGACAAACCTGAACAGAATTTTCTAATTTGGGGGGGATTATTGGGCCTATGACCCAGATCATCAAGAGCCTAGATCAAAATCTATATAAGCTCATTGCAGTTAATGACAAAGAAAGAGAGACAGAGAGAGGGAGAGAGACAGAGAATGAGAGAGAGACAGAGAGGCGGAGAGATAGAGAAGGAAGAAGAAAAGGAGGGAGGGAAGGAAGAAAAACACTCTTGGCCATGCAGGCAAATCTTTATTATGTCAGTCAATTCATGAAAATAAGAATGAGAGTACAGCTTTTCCATCAAAGCTGGATGGGCTAAAGGGAGGAGGACGATGGAAAAGCAATGAAATATGACAAATATGACTTCTGTTTAGAAAGCTATTGGCATCTGCTATAGACTTCCACCAAATCAAATATGATGACTAAGTTCTCAAAACAGTTGTATTGCTGGAGAGGACTGTCTTCAAGCCTTGAGACCCCAATTATCTGTGAGCGGAAAGTGATCCCCAAGGAAAGTAAGTTCCAAAAATGCCTGATTCCAGGCATGTCCCGGTGCCCTGTCTTTAGATGTGACCAAAGCAGGAGATGGAAAAGGGGATCTCCCTGAAGAGGTGGATCCAAGGGCTTCAAACCCGAAGGCATATAGGACTAAAGCCAGAAATACTCGACAACCCCAGTGGAGAGTTCACTATGATGTCTCAGGGGGATTTCGGAATTGCCAGACGGATGACTGTCCTTTACCCCCATTCTTCCTGTTTCACATTTATATTGAATGTGTCTGGACATGGATAATTTGTCTTTTTACTTCACAGGGCTCTGGACCAAGAGAATTCACCTCAGTTCTGATAGAGAGACAGTGGATGTCACTTTGAGATCCCAGACAATGAGCTGGATGCAGAGAATTTTGTTTCCTTCAAGGACAGTATGTGTTCTGCTTATGAAAGACAATTTGGTGGAAAGAAGAGAAACTATAGTAGGTATTAGTATGGTCCAGTAAATATTTCCAGTTTTTCTTCCAGGTAGATGGTAAGATGTACTTCCCTTGCCCGCTCTGAGTTGAGTTTCACTATGTGACTTGCTTTGGGCCAATGAAACAGAAACAGATGTGGTTCGATGTCTCTTAGGTATATAGCAAGGAGCGGAATTGCTGGGTCTTATGGAAGCTCTATGTCTAACCTTTTGAAGACCTGGTAGACTCTTTTCCAAAGCAACTACACCGTTTTACATTCCCACCAGTGATGCACGAGGGTTCAATTTCTCCACATCCTCAGCAACACTTGTAATTATATTGTCTGTTATAGTCAGACCAGTGAGTGTATCTGGTGACTAACGATGTTGAACCTTTTTTCATGTGCTCATTGTCCCTTTGTATCTCTTTTGGAGAAATGTCTATCCATATTCTTTCCTATTTCTTAATTGGGTTATCTTCTCATTATTGAGTTGTAGAAGTTCTTTATATATTCTAGATACAAGCCTCTTATCACATTTATGATTTGCAAAATTATCTCCCATTCTGTGGGTTGTCTTTTCACTTGTTTGGTGATGTCCTTTGGAGCACAAGTTTTAAATTTTCCTGACGTACAATTTATGTACTTTCTCTTTTGTTGTTATATTTTTGGTTTCTTATCTAAGGAACCATCGTCTAATTCAAGGTCATGAAGATTTGCACATATCTCTTCTAGGAGTTTTATAGTTGTAACTCTTATAGGTTACATGTCAAATAAATTATAATATATATTTGATCTATTTTGAGTGAATTTTTCTATGTGGTGTGAGGTAAGGGTGCAACCTCATACTTTTGCAAGTGGACATCCAGCTGTTTGGCTGCAATGGTTTCTTCACCTCTCTTTTCTCCATTGACTTGCCTCGAGACATTCTCAAAAATCAACTGAACATAAATGTAAGGGTTAGTTTCTGGACTGTCAATTTTATTCCACTGAACTGTGTCCTTACATTAGCACCACTGTCTTGATTACTATAGCTTTTTAGTAAATTTTGAAGTTGGGAAATGTGAATAGCTTTATTCTTCCTTTTTAAAGATGGGTTGGCTATTCTGGGTCCCCTGAATTTCCAAGTGAATTTTAGGACCAGCTTGTCAATTTCTGCAACAGAGCTAGCTGGGATTTCAATAGGGATTGCATTGCACTTGTAGATCAATTTGGGGAGTACTGACATCTTAACAACATTAAGTCTCTGATCTGTGAATAGGGGATATCTTTCTATTTAAATATTTAGGTTTTTAATTTTTTTCAACAATGTTTTTGTAGATTTCAGAATGTTTATACTTCTTTCATTAAATTTATTTCTAAGTATTTTCTTTGTGATGCTTTTATAGACCGAACTGTTTTCATTTCATTTGTTCATTGCTACTGCATAGAAATACAAGTGATTTTGATACACTGATTTTGTGTCCTGCAACTTTGCTAAGCTTGTTTATAATTTCTAATAGTTTTTTAGTAAATTTCCTAGGTTTTTCTATATTTTTATATTTTTCAAGCACAGAAAAATTTTTAATTCCCCCTTTCCAATTTTCATGTCTTTTATTTCATTTTCTTGCCTAATTGCCCTGGATAGCTTATCCAGTATAGTGTTTAATGGAAGTGGTGAGAGTAGCCATTCCTGACCTTTTCTGATCCTAGGAGAAAGCATTCAGTCTTTCACTATTAAGTATGATGTTAGCCGTGGATTTTTTGATAAATTATCTTTATCAGATAAAGAAGTTACCTTCTATTCCTAGTCTGCTTACTATTTTTTTGATCATGAAGGAGCATTATGTCAAATTCTTTTTCTCTGTCTATTGAAATGTGTTGTGAGGGTTTTAATTCAACACTTGGTCTTGTCACTGGGTTTTTCTGAAACCTGTCTTGAGAGATTTGTTTAAGTAACATGATGACTTTAGTCCAGACTTAGGCATGCTACTGGTAAGGGGGAATATTTGAGGGAGAATTTAAAAAAATTACAGCAACCAAATTTGCATGTGGCAAATATGTTGTAAAACATATTCCCAAAGCAGAAAATCAGATACAGTAGTGTTTAAAGGAATAGTACATCTTGACTAGGAGTGCTGAGATAGCTCAATATAAGAAAATGTACAAGTATTATCTTTTACTTTTTTTTTTTAATTTTTTTTTTCTTATGTTAATCCCCATACATTACATCATTAGTTTTAGATGAAGTGTTCCATGATTCATTGTTTGTGCATAACACCCAGTGCTCCATGCAGAATGTGCCCTCCTCAATACCCACCACCAGGCTAACCCATCCTCCCACCCCCCTCCCCTCTAGAACCCTGTTTGTTTTTCAGAGTCCATCGTCTCTCATGGTGGGTCTACCCCTCCGATTTCCCCCGCTTCATTCTTCCCCTCCCTCTACCTTCTTCTTCTTCTTTTTTTTTTTCCTTAACATATATTGCATTATTTGTTTCAGAGGTACAGATCTGAGATTCAACAGTCTTGCACAATTCACAGCGCTCACCAGAGCACATACCCTCCCCAGTGTCTATCACCCAGTCACCCCATCCCTCCCACCCCACCCCCCACCCCAGCAACCCTCAGTTTGTTTCCTGCAATTAAGAATTCCTCATATCAGTGAGATCATAGGATACATGTCTTTCTCTGTTTGACTTATTTCACTCAACGTAATACCCTCCAGTTCCATCCACGTCGTTGCAAATGGCAAGATCTCATTCCTTTTGATGGCTGCATAATATTCCATTGTATATATATACCACCTCTTCTTTATCCATTCATCTGTCGATGGACATCTTGGCTCTTTCCATACTTTGGCTATTGTGGACATTGCTGCTATAAACATCAGGGTGCACGTACCCCTTCGGATCCCTACTTTTGTATCTTTGGGGTAAATACCCAGTAGTGCAATTGCTGGATCATATGGTAGCTCTATTTTCAACTTTTTGAGGAACCTCCATACAGTTTTCCAGAGTGGCTGCACCAGCTTGCATTCCCACCAACAGTGTAGGAGGGTTCCCCTTTCTCCGCATCCCCGCCAACATCTGTCGTTTCCTGACTTGTTAATTTTAGCCATTCTGACTGGTGTGAGGTGGTATCTCATTGAGGTTTTGATTTGGATTTCGCTGATGCTGAGCGATATTGAGCACTTTTTCATGTGTCTGTTGGCCATTTGGATGTCTTCTTTGGAAAAATGTCTGTTCATGTCTTCTGCCCATTTCTTGATTGGATTCTTTGTTCTTTGGGTGTTGAGTTTGATGAGTTCTTTATAGATTTTGGATACTAGCCCTTTATCGGATATGTCATTTGCAAATATCTTCTCCCATTCTGTCGGTTGTCTTTTGGTTTTGTTGACTGTTTCCTTTGCTTTGCAAAAGCTTTTTATCCTGATGAAGTCCCAATAGTTCATTTTTGCCCTTGCTTCCCTTGCCTTTGGCGATGTTTCTAGGAAGAAGTTGCTTCGGCTGAGGTCGAAGAGGTTGCTGCCCATGTTCTCCTTTAGGATTTTGATGGACTCCTGTCTCACATTGAGGTCTTTCAACCATTTGGAGTCTATTTTTGTGTGTGGTGTAAGGAAATGGTCCAGTTTCATTCTTCTGCTTGTGGCTATCCAATTTTCCCAACACCATTTGTTGAAGAGACTGTCTTTATTCCATTGGACATTCTTTCCTGCTTTGTCAAAGATGAGTTGACCATAGAGTTGAGGGTCCATTTCTGGGCTCTCTATTCTGTTCCATTGATCGATGTGTCTGTTTTTGTGCCAGTACCATGCTGTCTTGATGATGACAGCTTTGTAATAGAGCTGGAAGTCCGGAATTGTGATGCCGCCGGCTTTGCTTTTCTTTTTCAACATTCCTCTGGCTATGCGGGGTCTTTTCTGGTTCCATACAAATTTTAGGATTATTTGTTCCATTTCTTTGAAAAAAGTGGATGGTATTTTGATGGGGATTGCATTGAATGTGTAGATTGCTCTAGGTAGCATTGACATCTTCACAATATTTGTTCTTCCAATCCATGAGCATGGAACGTTTTTCCATTTCTTTGTGTCTTCCTCAATTTCTTTCATGAGTATTTTATAGTTTTCTGAGTACAGATCCTTTGTCTCTTTGGTTAGATTTATTCCTAGGTATCTTATGGTTTTGGGTGCAATTGTAAATGGGATCGACTCCTTAATTTCTCTTTCTTCTGTCTTGTTGTTGGTGTATAGGAATGCCACTGACTTCTGTGCATTGATTTTATATCCTGCCACTTGACTGAATTCCTGTATGAGTTCTAGCAGTTTTGGGGTGGAGTCTTTTGGGTTTTCCACATAAAGTATCATATCATCTGCAAAGAGTGAGAGTTTGACTTCTTCTTTGCCAATTTGGATGCCTTTGATTTCTTTTTGTTGTCTGATTGCTGTGGCTAGGACTTCCAATACTATGTTGAATAGCAGTGGTGATAGTGGACATCCCTGCCGCGTTCCTGACCTTAGGGGGAAAGCTCTCAGTTTTTCCCCATTGAGAATGATATTCGCTGTAGGTTTTTCATAGATGGCTTTTATGATATTGAGGTATGTACCCTCTATTCCTATACTCTGAAGAGTTTTGATCAAGAAAGGATGCTGTACTTTGTCGAATGCTTTTTCTGCATCTATTGAGAGGATCGTATGATTCTTGTTCTTTCTTTTGTTAATGTATTGTATCACATTGATTGATTTGCGGATGTTGAACCAACCTTGCAGCCCAGGGATAAATCCCACTTGGTCATGGTGAATAATCCTTTTAATGTACTGTTGGATCCTATTGGCTAGTATTTTGGTGAGAATTTTTGCATCCATGTTCATCAGGGATATTGGTCTGTAATTCTCCTTTTTGATGGGGTCTTCGTCTGGTTTTGGGATCAAGGTAATGCTGGCCTCATAAAATGAGTTTGGAAGTTTTCCTTCCATTTCTATTTTTTGGAACAGTTTCAGAAGAATAGGTATTAATTCTTCTTGAAATATTTGGTAGAATTCCCCTGGGAAGCCATCTGGCCCTGGGCTTTTGTTTTTTGGGAGATTTTTGATGACTGCTTCAATTTCCTTAGTGGTTATAGGTCTGTTCAGGTTTTCTATTTCATCCTGGTTCAGTTTTGGTAGTTGATACATCTCTAGGAATGCATCCATTTCTTCCAGGTTATCTAATTTGCTGGCATAGAGTTGCTCATAATATGTTCTTATAATTGTTTGTATTTCTTTGGTGTTGGTTGTGATCTCTCCTCTTTCATTCATGATTTTGTTGATTAGGGTCATTTCTCTTCTCTTTTTGATAAGTCTGGCCAGGGGTTTATCAATCTTGTTAATTCTTTCAAAGAACCAGCTCCTAGTTTCGTTGATCTGTTCTACTGTTCTTTTAGTTTCTATTTCATTGATTTCTGCTCTGATCTTTATGATTTCTCTTCTCCTGCTGGGTTTAGGCTTTATTTGCTGTTCTTTCTCCAGCTCCTTTAGGTGTAGGGTTAGGGTGTGTACTTGAGACCTTTCTTGCTTCTTGAGAAAGGCTTGTATTGCTATGTACTTTCCTCTTAGGACTGCCTTTGCTGCATCCCAAAGATTTTGAATAGTTGTGTTTTCATTTTCATTGGTTTCCATGTATTTTTTTAATTCTTCTTTAATTTCCTGGTTGACCCATTCATTCTTCAGTAGGATGCTCTTTAGCCTCCATGTATTTGAGTTCTTTCCGACTTTCCTCTTGTGATTGAGTTCTAGTTTCAAAGCATTATGGTCTGAAAATAGGCAGGGAATGATTCCAATCTTTTGGTACCGGTTGAGACCTGATTTATGACCTAGGATGTGATCTATTCTGGAGAATGTTCCATGGGCACTAGAGAAGAATGTGTATTCCGTTGCTTTGGGGTGGAATGTTCTGAATATGTCTGTGAAGTCCATTTGGTCCAGTGTGTCATTTAAAGTCTTTATTTCCTTGTTGATCTTTTGCTTAGACGGTCTGTCCATTTCAGTGAGGGGGGCGTTAAAGTCCCCCACTATTATTGTATTGTCGTCGATGTGTTTCTTTGCTTTTGTTATTAATTGCCTTATATAATTGGCTGCTCCCATGTTAGGGGCATAGATATTTACAATTGTTAGATCTTCTTGTTGGATAGACCCTTTAAGTAGGATAAAGTGTCCTTTCTCATCTCTTATTACAGTCTTTGGTTTAAAATCTAATTTGTCTGATATAAGGATTGCCACCCCAGCTTTCTTTTGGTGTCCATTAGCATGGTAAATGGTTTTCCACCCCCTCACTTTCAATCTGGGGGTGTCTTTGGGTCGAAAATGAGTCTCTTGCAGACAGCATATCGATGGGTCTTGTTTTTTAATCCAGTCTGATAGCCTGTGTCTTTTGATTGGGGCATTGAGCCCATTTACATTCAGGGTAACTATTGAAAGATAGGAATTTAGTGCCATTGTATTGCCTGTAAGGTGACTGTTACCGTATATTGTCTGTGTTCCTTTCTGGTCTATATTGCTTTTAGGCTCTCTCTTTGCTTAGAGGATCCCTTTCAAGATTTCCTGTAGGGCTGGTTTTGTGTTTGCAAATTCCTTTAGTTTTTGTTTGTCCTGGAAGCTTTTTATCTCTCCTTCAATTTTCAATGACAGCCTAGCTGGATAGAGTATTCTTGGCTGCATATTTTTCTCATTTAGTGCTCTGAATATATCCTGCCAGTCCTTTCTGGCCTGCCAGGTCTCTGTGGATAGGTCTGTTGCCAATCTAATGTTTCTACCATTGTAGGTTACATATCTCTTCTCCCGAGCTGCTTTCAGGATTTTCTCTTTGTCTATGAGACTCGTAAGTTTTCTATTAGATGTCGGGGTGTTGACCTATTTTTATTGATTTTGAGAGGGGTTCTCTGTGCTTCCTGGATTTTCATGCCTGTTTCCTTTCCCAAATTAGGGAAGTTCTCTGCTATAATTTGCTCCATTATACCTTCTGCCCCTCTCTCTCTTTCTTCTTCTTCTGGGATCCCAATTATTCTAATGTTGTTTCGTCTTATGGTATCGCTTATCTCTCGAATTCTGCCCTCGTGATCCAGTAGTTGTTTATCTCTCTTTTTCTCAGCTTCTTTATTTTCCATCATTTCATCTTCTATATTACTGATTCTCTCTTCTGCCTCATTTATTCTAGCAGTTAGCGCCCCCATTTTTGATTGCACCTCATTAATAGCCTTTTTGATTTCTACTTGGTTGGATTTTAGTTCTTTTACTTCTCCAGAAAGGGTTTCTCTAATAACTTCCATATTTTTTTCAAGCCCAGCTAGTATCTTTAAAGTGATGATTCTGAACTCTAGATCTGACATCGTACTAATGTCCGTATTGAGTAGGTCCCCGGCAGTCGGTACTACCTCTTGTTCTTTTTGTTCAGGTGATTTTTTCCGTCTTGTCATTTTGTGCAGAGGAGAATAGATTAATGAGAGAACAAAATGCTAGCAGAGTAACAACGTCCCCAGAAAATATACTCTAAACAAATCAGAAAAGACTTGAAGCAGTGGGAAAAGAAAGGGAAAGAGAGAAAAAAGAAAAAGAAGAAAAAGAAAAAGATAAAGATAAAAACAAAAACAAACAAAAAACAACAACAACAACAACAACAAAAAAACCAGAATGTGATCAAATATGATCAGGCTGGTATATAGATCAGTGCCACACACTAGATTTGGGGTGTATTTTGGTCTTTTAGAAGAAAGTGCCTCCCAAAATTTTAAAGAAAGAAAAACTTATATATGTACAAAAATAAGGGTTGATATGATGAAGGGATGGAATATGACTGTAAAGATGGAAATTATAAAAAATTTTATAAAAGGAATTGATAAGAAGTTGTTTGAAAAAAGAAAGAAGAGGATTTAAAAAAAGAAAAAAAAAGGGAGAGGATGTGATCAGGCAGGGGAATAGAAAACACCATATACTAGAGATTTAGGGTATATTTTAATCTGTTAGAAGAAACTATCTCAAAATTTTAAAGAGAGAACAACTTATATATATAAGCCAAAAATACGGGTAACTACTATGAAGGGATAGAATATGACTCTAAAAATGAAAAATAAAAATGTTTTTTTTAAAAAAAAGGGATTGATAAGATGTTGGTTGAAAAAGGGAAAAAGAAAAATTCAAAAAGAAAAAAAAAGAAAAAAAGACAGTTAAAAAAAATTAACTTTGAAAGACTACAGAATCATGGTAAAAAAGCCATGAATTCTATGTGCAGTAGTCCCCTAGCACTGGAGTTCTGCCGTTCTCATTGATCGGTAAACTTGGCCTTGGCTGGCTGTTCTCGCTGATCTTCTGGGGAGGGGCCTGTTGCCGTGGTTCCCAAATGTCTTTGCCAGAGGTGGAGCCCGGTCCGGGCTAAGTAATCTGCTCGGGTTTGCTCTCCAGGGCTTTTGTTCCCTGCGAGCTTTCCGTACAGCTTTGGAGGCGGAGAGTGAAAATGGCGGCCTCCCAATCTCTGCCCCGGAGGAGCCGAGAACTCGGGGCCCCGCTTCTCAGTGAGCCCCCAGAGAAAAGCTGTCAGTCACTCCCATCTTCCTGGTCTCCGGCTGCACTCCGTGCTCACCCGGCCTGTGACCGTGCGTTTCTATCTCTGGCACCTGACCCCGGGTGGAGTCTCCAAACCCAGCAGATCCCTGCGGCGCACTCCCGCGTGGCTCCTCCCGGGGGAGGAAGGGGAGTCTCCCCGGATCTGCCGCTTGTTGGGTCCCTGCTGGAGGAGCAGGGGCCCGACTGTGCGGCGGATCACAGTTTATGGCAACCCCGAGCTGAGAGCCCACGCCTGGGCTCCGCCTCTGCAGCGGCTTCCCTGCTCCGATACCTGGGAGCTCTGCCACAGTCAGGTACCCCCGGTCTTTCTGTGACCCCGAGGGTCCTGAGACCACACTGTCCCGGAGGGTTCCACCCCCCGCTTAGCCACCAGAGTGACGTCCCTCGGCGGAGCAGACTTTTAAAAGTTCCGATTTTGTGCTCCGTGGTTCTATCACTTGCCAGAAGCGGCCGACGGAGGCCCCTCCCCCGCCGTCTATCCTCCCGAATATCGCCTCGGATTCACTTCTCCGCACGTCCTACCTTCCAGAAAGTGGTCGCTTTTCTGATGAGAGAGTTGTTGCTCTTCTTTTCTTCGATCTCCTGTTGAGTTTGTAGGTGTTCAGAATGGTTTGATCCCTATCCAGCTGAATTCCTGAGACCAGATGAAATCCAGGTCTCCTACTCCTCTGCCATCTTGCTCTGCCCCCCTATCTTTTACTTTTATAAGTCAAAAGAAGAAAGCCTAAAAAAAAAGAAGAAGATAACCTGGTAAATTACGATCAGCTATTGATGATAAAGATATTTGACCAAACTTAACATTTATAATAATTTAATACATTGAAGTACCAAACATCCCTGACTTCTTTTTTTTTTAAGATTTTATTTATTTATTTGAGAGAGAGAGACCATGAGAGGGAAGAGGGTCAGAGGGAGAAGCAGACCCCCTGCTGAGCAGGGAGCCCGATGCGGGACTCGATCCTGGGACTCCAGGATCATGACCTGAGCCGAAGGCAGTCGCTTAACTGACTGAGCCACCCAGGCACCCCCATCCCTGACTTCTAACTGCTAATGCTAGTAGCACCCCCCAGGTTGGCATAGAAAATGTAAAACAGGCATTTTACTCAGCACTGAAATACTAGAGACATTCCTTCCAAAACTCGGGTGCTCATTATTTCCACCATTGTAACCATGATTCAACATGGTTCTAAAAATCTCAACAATTGCAAATAAAAATGTGTAAACATTGGAAAAGGAGATGAAAGTATTACTTTCATGTGATTTAATTGTCTATCCTGGTAATCCGAGGACCACATGGAAAAATGCTAGAGTAAGATTTCCTATTAAAAAAAAAAACAAAATGTTGGGGCGCCTGGGTGGCTCAGTTAAGCGTCTGACTCTTGATCTCAGCCCAGGTCTTGATCTCAGGGTTGTGAGTTCAAGTCCCATACTGGGCTCCACACTGGGAGTGGTGTCTACTTAAAAAAAAAAAAAAAAAAAGTCCATACAATATCCCATACATATACAAAGGCAGAAGACAACAGGGTAAGTCCAGGTTTAATGAATTCGCAAAAGCTAAGTCATAATTCTTCTTCATGAGCAAGACATGTAGTGCTTTGGGAAATAAGTGGACAAAATCCTGGCAGAAGGCCAGTAACACCTTCTAATTTGGAGGTGCAAGTCCTGGCAGCAAGTGGGAGAGTGAGGATAACTCTGTCTAGAGACCCCCTCTCCTCCGCAGATCAATACATTCAGAGACAGCCGTAGACCTGAGAGGAAGTGTTACAAGGCTGCGTGTCAACCGCGAGACTCTCTCCAAGTGGGCCATGGCTTCCTCGAACGTTTGGCACGTTCTCCAAAACAGAGGCATGGGCCCTCAATAGACAGAACTAACAAAAAATACAATTATTTGATGATGTAAAAAAAAAAAAAAACAAATGACGACAAATGACATATTGAATATATTGGTGACACAATTCAACGTTGAGCTAATATTATTAATATTAATATGCCAAATAAATTATAAGACACCCAGAAAAACTGCCATCATCTCAAAGTGTATCTATCTATCTATCTATCTATCATCTATACTAAGTATATAGTGTGTGTGATTATTGCATAATACTGTATATATATGCATTATTATTGATTATTGCATATATATGCAATAATCACACACACCCAGACTCAAAGGACCAATACATGAAATGATGCTGCCTTTCACTAATAATCAAAGACATTGGTATAAAACTGAGATTTCATTTAGCCCATCAGTTGGCACATAGTTTAAATATTATAATACTATAAAGAATACATCTATGGCTGGTGGGGTGAAAATTGGAACTTATCTGAAGGGTGGTTTGACAAATATTTCAAAAGTCTTTATAAAATGTTTTCATCCCAACCCAGTAATTCCACTGCAGGAAATTTAAGCATTGAGACATAGCACAGAGTTAGCTATAAGAATGTTGATGGTAGGGCGCCTGGGTGGCTCAGTTGGTTAAGCGACTGCCTTCGGCTCAGGTCATGATCCTGGACTCCTGGGATCAGGTCCCGCATCGGGCTCCCTGCTCAGCAGGGAGTCTGCTTCTCCCTCTGACCCTCCCCCCTCTCATGTGCTCTCTCTCTCTCTCTCTCTCAAATAAATAAATAAAATCTTTTAAAAAAAATTAAAAAAAAGAATGTTGACGGTAATGTGGTTTGCCGGGTGAAAATTTGGAAACCATTTCCATTCCCGACAGTATGAACTGGTTTTAAAGGGTTCAAAACCCCCCCTATAAATTCAGCAGAGGAATATTTGGTGTTCAAAGAAGACTTGCGTGACATGCTCAAAATGCATCCCAAAACACTGTTTTATTCACACATGCACATATATGGAAGTCCAGAGAGACTGACATAGTTTTTCTCTCAGTGATGCATTTTGATCTTCCTGTTCGTTTTTTAGAGATCCAGGCATAAAAGTTTGTACATAGATAAAAATGGACTCCATGCCATTTAGGAAAAGGTGGGCCAGGTGAAAAGGAAACCAGCAGTTTCTGCGGGATGGAGCCCAAGGGGCCCATCACCATGGGCTCACATCAAAGAAAACGTGTCAGCCTCTAGGCCTTGCTGGGGGAGGAATCCGTTTGGTTTGGACTTCATTCACTGTGTCAAGAGAACTCCTTATTCTCTTCCTGAGTGGCCCTTCAAGCTCTTACTGAAAATAGGAAAGGCAGTCTACTGGATAATGCCCTGCTTGCTCAAATGCTTAGCGACTTGAGTCTGTTGCTCTTTACTGTGGAGCTCGTTGTTTGGACTGTAATCAAATCATCCCTGAACAATGCATCTAACCAAACAAACCGACGAAGTGCCGGCTCTGGACGAGGAGCAGCTTCTTCGTGATGGACGGCTCATTGTCTGTCTCTTCAAGGCAGCCGAGGACATCTGCAAAGCGCAGGAGAATAGAGAGAGACAGGAGAGGAGGAGGAGTTTCAAGGATCCTGGGGGGGGCAGCCCGGGCTGAAATGTGGAGCCTCCCGTCCTTGTAGATTTGAGCATTGATTCCAGCCTCAACTGACCCATTCTGAGTAAACGGAATTGCAGAAACTTTATAGATGGAAACAGGGGCAGGGTGGGTTACACAGATCACATCCCATAAAATAAAAGACCATAGCGGGCACCTGGGTGGCTCAGATGGTTAAGCGTCTGCCTTCGGCTCAGGTCATGATCCCAGGGTCCTGGGATCGAGTCCCGCATCGGGCTCCCTGCTCCTTGGGAGCCTGCTTCTCCCTCTGCCTCTCTCTCTCTGTCTCTCATGAATAAATAAATAAAATCTCTAAAAAAAAAAAAATAGAAGGTGTTAAGTGTCATCATCTTCTTAAAAAAAAAAAAAAAAAAGACCATAGCAAGTGGTGCAGGTTCCTAAAACCAATGCAACTTCCCTGGATTTTATAACTCACAGCATTTCAGCTGTGCTTCTTCCATCTCTATGAGAACACGGCAAGGAAGGAAAGGGCAGAATTGTTTTCTCTTCTTCAGGTGTAGAAACCCAGCCTCAAAAATGTAAAGGAGTGGTCCAAGGACACGTGGGACTTCTAAGTGGCAAAACAAAGTGTTCTAAAATCCCAGAATAAGGCTGTTTCCATCTGGGTTTTTAAAATCACTCTATAAGGGGCCCGAGGGTGAATCAGTTGGTTAAGAATCTACCTTTGGCTCAGGTCATGATCCCAGGGTTCCGAGATCGAGCCCCCCACCCCGTCCGCTCCCTGCTCAGCGGGAAGTCTGTTTCTCCCTCTCCTTCCTGCTCGTGCTCTCTCTCACAATCTCTGTCTCTCTCTCTAATAAATAAATAAAATCTTTTTTGAAAAAAATAAATAAAATCATTCATTAGTAGTGGGAAGGACGTTGTCTGAAGGAATTCTGAATGCCCCAGGAAGGGACAGAAATTGGAGGGACAGGTGAGGGGCTGCATTCTATTCAGGGTAGAATATGTTTACAGTGTCTGCATGACATCACTCAACTCCGCTCCCTCCTTTTCTCAACTAATATGTATTGATCACCTATTGTGTGTCAGAAATTGGGCAGGGGATATCACGTGTATGCAAATGGGTGTGTCCAGCAGATGGAATCACTTTCTTTTTTTTTTAATTTTTTTAAGATTTTTTATTTGCGAAAGAGAGAATGAGAGAAAGCATGAGAGGGAGGAGGGTCAGAGGGAGAAGCAGACTCCCTGCTGAGCAGGGAGCCCGATGTGGGACTTGATCCCGGGACTCCAGGATCATGACCTGAGCTGAAGGCAGTCGCTTAACCAACTGAGCCACCCAGGCGCCCGATGGAATCACTTTCAAAACTGATCTCAAAATGTTACATTTCAATACTATGAAGCAATAGCTCTTTCCTATTACTACTGACTACAGCCTTCTTCCTAATCTGGAGGTACATTTTAAGTGCTAAATCTGTTATTTCTAAATATAAATTGAAAAACCACTACTGATTGCAGACATTTCTTCTGAAAGAGATTTTCAGCTTATATTATAAATTGTAAAGAATTTTAAACCCAGGGTACAGGTGCGGTAATGCATCTAGCATGATTTGTTGGTGAATAGGGGTTCATAAATGTTTAAGTGACAGTTTTTCTATAAAGCTAGAAAGCCACAAGCAGAGATTTCTAGCAATCTCAGAGATGCTACTATCTTCTGAAATGATCCTCACCCCATATGCTTGCTTATGTCGTGGTTTACGGTAGCAATTGTCATAATCATCCTTCAAATTTTATTTACATTAAATTCTGAAGGCACCGGGGCGCCTGGGTGGCTCAGTTGGTTAAGCGACTGCCTTCGGCTCAGGTCATGATCCTGGAGTCCCGGGATCGAGTCCCGCATCGGGCTCCCTGCTCGGCGAGGAGCCTGCTTCTCTCTCTGACCCTCCCCCCTCTCATGTACTCTCTCTCATTCTCACTCTCTCAAATAAATAAATAAAATCTTTAAAAAAAAATAAATAAATAAATTCTGAAGGCACCATCTTTACAGCATTTATTCTATCAATGTATGAAAGTATTTTTCTACATAGACAGCTGTAGGCAACAGGAAACTAACTATTAAATAATTTTTAAATTACAAAAGCAATAAATGCTGATTATAGAAAATGTTAAAATATGTAGGACTGGGAAAAAAAACAACTAAATTTAGTTGTATTCCCATTATCCAGAAATACTACTATTAACATTTCTTTTTTTAAGTAGGCTCCATGCCCAGGGTGGAGCCCAATGGGGGGTTCAATTCAGGACCCTGAATTGAGACCTGAGCTCAGATCAAGAGTTGGACACTTAACCACCTGAGCTACCCAGGCGCCCCACAACATTTTAATATATACCTTTCTGCATTATACTCTATATGGTACTTTAAATTCTCTTTTAGGTTAACAGGTAGGTAAAAAAAAATACATTCTCATTACTAAACAGCCCTAAATTTTCTACCATATGAATACTCCATAACTTGCCCATTATCCTATATTTATTAACGTAAATTTCCAGCACTATAACTACGGGGTCAAAATTTGTAACCATTATAAAGGCTTTTATTTATTTTTAATTTTATTTTTTTATAAAGGCTTTTAAAATACATGTTGCCAGTTATTCTTCAGAAAGATTATATTTCACATTCTCAACAGTGGTATACACAGGAGTATTTGTTTACCCAAACCTCAGCCTGCACCGGACTTTTCAAATGTTTGCCAATCTGATAAGGCAAAGTGATTTTATTCAAATTTTTCCTTTCTCTGATAACTGGCAAATGGCCTGTTTATATTCTTTTTTTTTAAAAAGATTTTATTTATTTATTTGACAGAGAGACACAGCGAGAGAGGGAACACAAGCAGGGGGAGCGGGAGAGGGAGAAGCAGGCTTCCCGATGCGGGGCTTGATCCCAGGAACCTTGGGATCATGACCTGAGCTGAAGGCAAATGCTTAACTGACTGAGCCACCCAGGTACCCTTGAAAGGATCTCTACATAAGGGAGATAGTACAACATAGCTGAGAATAATTGCTTTAGCACTGTGGTAGGGGAGATTAGCGTTTATAAGAAATGACGTGCTTGGGAAGGTAAAGGGCATGTTTCAACTTCTTAATGAAGGAGGAATGAAACAAACATCTGGACACCTACCATGTGTTATGGTTTGCCACATAACAAATGAGTCCAAAACTTAGTGGCTTAAAACAACACTGAATATTATCTCGCACAATTTCTGTGGATCATGAGTTTAGGAGCTCATGGCTGGGTAGTTCTGGCTCAGGGTCTCTCTTGAGATGGCAGCTGGGTGTCAGCTGGGGCTGTAGACATCTGAAGGCTTGGCTGGGGCTGGAGGATCCTTTTCCAAGGTAACTCACTCACATAGCTAGCAATTTAGTAAAGGATGTTGGTGGGAAGATCCAAGGTTCTCTCCATTTGGACTTTTCCATAAGGCTGCTTCAATGTCCTCCTGACCCAGGGTTGATTCCAGAGAAAAGGAAGAAACTGTCATGCCCTTTCTTATTTTCCTTCAAAAGTCACATATCATCACCTCCTCCATACTCTCTTGGACACACAAGACTAGCCCTGTTTCAGCGTAGAAGGAGATCACACAAGAACACAAATACCAGGAGGTGAAAATGACGGGATCATCTTGAAGGCTACTATCAAAACATACCAGCTCCTCTGTATTATTTTCATTCTCCCTACCTTGTGGTAATAAAAGGGAAAAATAAAGCACAGAAGCTTCTAAGAAAAACAAAGCTGAGGGCATCACGTTGCCCAATTTCAAGCTATATTACAAAGCTGTGATCACCAAGACAGCATGGTACTGGCACAAAAACAGACATACAGACCAATGGAACAGCATAGAGAACCCAGATATGGACCCTCAACTCTATGGTCAAATAATCTTTGACAAAGCAGGAAAAAACATGCAATGGAAAAAGACAGTCTCTTCAATAAATGGTGCTGGGAAAATTGGACAGCCACATGCAGAAGAATGAAACTCGACCATTCTCTAACACCATTCACAAAGATAAACTCAAAGTGGATGAAAGACCTCAATGTGAGACAGGAATGCATCAAAATCCTAGAGGAGAACATAGGCAGTAACCTCTTTGACATCGCCCACAGCAACTTCTTTCAAGATACATCTCCAAAAGCTAGTGAAACAAAAGCAAAAATGAACTTTTGGGACTCCATCAAGATAAAAAGCTTCGCACAGCAAAGGAAACAGTCAACAAAACAAAGAGGCAACCCACAGAATGGGAGAAGATATTTGCAAATGACACTACAGATAAAGGGCTGGTATCCAAGATCTATAAAGAACTTCTCAAACTCAACACCCAAAAAAACAAATAATCAAGTCAAAAAGTGGGCAGAAGATATGAAAAGACACTTCTCTGAAGAAAACATACAAATGGTTAACAGACACGTGAAAAAATGTTCATCATCATTAGCCATCAGGGAAATCCAAACAAAACCACATTGAGATACCACCTTACACCAGTTAGAGTGGCAAAAATGGACAGGGAAAGAAACAACAAATGTTGGAGAGGTTGTGGAGAGAGGGGAACCCTCTTACACTGTTGGTGGGAATGCAAGCTGGTAGAGCCACTTTGGAAAACAGTGTGGAGGTTCCTCAAAAATTTAAAAATAGAGCTACCCTATGACCCAGCAATCGCACTCCTGGGTATTTACCCCAAAGATACAGATGTAGTGAAAAGAAGGGCCATGTGCACCCCAATGTTCATAGCAGCAATGCCCGCAATAGCCAAACTGTGGAAAGAGCCGAGATGCCCTTCAACAAACGAATGGATAAAGGTGTGGTCCATATATACAATGGGATATTGCTCAGCCATCAGAAAGGATGAATACCCAACTTTTACATCAACATGGATGGGACTGGAGGAGATTATGCTCAGTGAAATAAGTCAAGCAGAGAAAGTCAATTATCATATGGTTTCACTTATTTGTGGAACATAAGGAATAGCATGGAGGACACTAGGAGAAGGAAGGGAAAAATGAGGAGGGGGAATTGGAGGGAGAGATGAACCATGAGAGACTATGGACTCTGAGAAACAAACAGGGTTTTAGAGGGGAGCGGGGAGGGGGGATTGGTTAGCCCAGTGATGGGTATTAAGGAGGGCACGTACTGCATGGAGCGCTGGGTGTTATACGAAAACAATGGATCGTGGATCACCACATCAAAAACCAATGATGTATTGTATGGTGACTAACATAACATAACAAAATTAAAAAAAAAAAAGAAAATAGTAAAATGTTGGAACAAAGCCCACAGGGATTCCCTTTGGCCAGTCAGTGGTCACTTTACGGGGATCTAGAGCCTGTGGTTATGGGTGTTATATTAGGAAAAACCTCAATTCACCTCCTGCAAGTCTCCTTTACCCTCACACAACTACTAAACTCACAACACTTCTGACACCAGATTTGGTGGTGGGGGGTGGGGAGGTTTCCACACCAAGCAACTCTCTGTGGCAACAGCTGGGTGTGTCCTTCTAGTCAACTCAATTCTGACACTGTCTGTATCTAGAGACAGCATTGGGTTCCTCAGGTTAAAGGCTGAGTCCCACAAGACTGCTCCCCACTTCAGACGCCAACCGCAAGTAGTAGGTCTCCAGGTTACCCACACCTTCTGTTCAACTTATTTATAAATAAGTGTTCCCCAAAAGCACTTCCTTGAGTTTGATTAATTTGTGAGTGCAGCTCATAGAAGTCAAGGAAATGCTTACATAGGTTTTAACAGTTCATTAAAGGACACGATAAAGGATACAGATGAACAGCCAGATGAAGAGATACAAAGGCGAGGTCTGGAAGGATCCCAAGCACAGAAGCTTCCAGCCCCGTGGAGTTGGGGTGCATCACCCTATTAGCACATGGATATGTTTACCAGCCTGGAAGCTCTCTGAACTCTCTACTATTGGAGTTTTTATGGAGTCTCCTGCATGTAGGCATGATGGATCTTTAACTCCATTTCTAGTCCCTCCCCCACTCTCTGGAGGATGGGGGATGGGCTGAGGCTGAAAATTCCAAGCTTCTAATCATGGCTTGATCTTTCTGGTATCTAGCCCTCATGCAGAAGACATCCAGAAGCCCATCTGGAGGCACCTCATTAGAACATAAGATATTCCTATCATCCAGGAAATTACAAGGGTTTCAGGAGCTCTGTGCCAGGAATTGGGGCAGAGACCAATACATAAATTTTCTATTACCTCATGGGAGTATCTGAGGGTGTGTGGCAATAACAAAGAGGGTACTTTCAATCAAATAATGTGTAAGACTACAGTGGGGCTAAGGTAGGGATGACACCTGAATCTGGGTATGTTGACTTCCCTAATGAAAAGGGCAGTTCCAAGGGGCGTCTGGGTGGCTCATATGGTTGAGTGTCCAACTCTTGGTTTCAGCCCAGGTCATGATCTCAGGGTCCTGAGATCAAGCCCTGCGTTGGGTTCCACGCTCAATGCAGAGTCTGCTTGAGATTCTCTCTCCCCCTCCCCCTCTACCCCTCCCCCCACTCACACTCTAAATAGGTAAATACATAAATAAATAAAATATTTTGGAAAGGGGGGCAATTTGAATGCTGTCCAGGTGTGATGGCACACAATGATTACGTCTCCAAGGTCCCCCTCTGATAAAAAAAAACTTTGTCACATGGAACAGCCTTGAAACAGACCCATTAACCTCTCTTTCAACATCTGCACCCTCTGAAGCTAGGCTTGCTCTGGAATGAACTCAACCCCTCCCTTCTGATAGTTCTCATTTGGAGAGCTAAGTGAATTTTAATTGCGATTGGTTTGATCATTATCTGCTTGGGGGAAGCAGCACGAGTCCCTGATGTTTCCCGTAGAACTTACCTCCCAAGAACTTCGGAACCAGTGGGAGAGTTGATCTTCTCTAGGTAAGGGTGCGGTTGAGGCTCTATGACCTGCTTTTAGCTTTGGAGAAAGTATTCTTTAAATGGAAACAGATTGAGCGGGCATATCGCAAACCTCCAGCTCTGGAGCTCTTCTTCCCCATTAACCAAGGCGAAAAGGCAGGCCTGGAAATCCCTTTTCAAGAGCTGCCAATGACAATTTCATTTTAATGTACTACAAGTCCTTACGGGCACATGTTTGATTTCATTTTTTCCCTCTGAATTTCTGATGTAAAGGAACCCAGTGCAACTTTTAACTTAGCCAACGTCTGAACACCAGACTGCTGGATTCTGAAGTCGGCCATCGGTGGAATGTGCTCTTTTCATCTCTCCTCTCTAAATCTACTTTTTATTTGCCTGCATAAAGGAATGAGAGTCCCTTTAATGTGATGTGGATAAAAGCCACAAGAAAGAGATAAAGCATGGAGCATGTACTGGGCCCTTAGGGGTAGAGAGAGCAAGGAGTTTTGGACGGCTCTTTTCACCAAAGAAAGGCGCTTTGCTAGTTAAGACAATTACAGACAAGACAACTGTGGTTTCATTTGCATGAATTGAGGACTATCCCATTGTTTAGAAGGAGGTTTCACCAATGACATACGAAGACCGATTTGCATCTCCAACCCACGGCCACATAGGTGATTATGACATTGATCGGGAAACAAATAACTTAAACGTTGTTTCAGAGCTATTTGATTTTGGCTCTAGATGTTCGCCGGGATCACCAAGAATGGCTTAAAGCAGAGTGTTTGCTTCTAAAAGCTTCTTGCTTTTTCCAGATTTTTTATTAAAGGCCAAGAATGTAATGCCATTGGCAGGATGCTCTGTCAACTTGGCATATAATCCTCTTCAGCCACTGCCTTGGTATTAATTCCAAGGGCCTGACTGTGGATTTGCCCACTGTGCCCTCCCTTGTTTGACTGTATTGCATCAGCTCTGCTTGCTACTTTTAAGACCAGCAGAAGGAACAATTTATCCTTCCTCTTGTTAAGTTTAGGAATGTGTCCTTTTCACATTACATCAGCAGTAAGTGCAGATGAGAATTTTATTAAGGTGGACAGAGCTCTCCCTTTATATCTTTTGGGTTCCAAAGTTGAGTGGAGTGGAATGAGATCATATTCTTTGGGGAGAAATCCATAAACTTTCCCGTTTTTTCCAAATGCCTTGCTTTGTCATGAAGCTCTCAGCATTTACCCATTGCATAGATGGGCAAATAGAGACTTGTGAATCCCACAATGTGATAAAACCCAAAGGGAAGTCCCTGGTAATAAAATCCAGGAGAATTTCTAACGCCCTATTAACGGGCTGCGAGCTTAAGGCTTAATGGAAACCCAAGCCCCAATAACTTTTACCTTTCATTCAAATTAAGGAGAAGCTATTTTGACATTTGTATAGCCCCAGAGAGATCTCGTGCTTGTGAGCTGGGCTCTAAAGTATTATTGGACATGCTCCATTGAGTCTTAAGGTTTGGGCAGCGTTTTTCCGAAAAGCAGAACGTTCAACACATTTCTCTGAAAATCACCCTCGCAACTCCAGGATGCTCTGTGGAAGCACCTTTGCCTTGCCTTCCCCCGAGCCTTATTCACACGCTCAAGTAAACAAGCTGCCCCAAAGGACTCAGACCACAAACAAAAGTCAAGGAGGAAGCCCCAGTGAGGCCCTGGCGTTCCCACATTTCCATATTTCCAGATTTGGGGTTCTGTGTGCAAAGGATGAACTCGGTCCGCCTCTTTGAGCAGTGAGATTTGTTGCTGGATAATTCTAAACGACTATCGTCTACTAACAAAGCCATCCTATTTAGATGTGGGCATATGAGCCAGAAAATGGGTGGTTCAGGCAGATTTCATGAGGCCTAATAAATCTTCAGTAAATTACAGCTCATCCCCCGCGTCTCCCCTCGTGCGCTCTTTGTCTTGCTAATATACATTACGCCCTGCCTGGCTTCACGCTTTCAGGCATCTCGGAGGTGAGGTCTGTACAAAGCTGCAGATGTGGACATGGAGGAGACCTTTGCCCCAAATGTAAGCCATTAACATCAGCGTGGCCCACAGAAGAATTTTACTATGGTTCTCGGACTCAAAAAAGAGCTCTCAACTCACAACTTGGGAGCTTAAAGCAGCAAGGAGAGAGAGAGAGGAGGCCGCTGTCTGTTCAAAAATTGTATGTTTTCAGTTCCTGGGTTTCAAATATCCAGAGCGAGAGCAAGGGGCGTGGCCTTTTTAGTTACAAGAGCCATACAGTCACAGTATTTAAAAAGTAGCGTGCAGAATGGTGAGAAGTGAAAAGTTAATTACCTTCTCTCCCGGCATTTTGATAAGTAATGTTACATTTTGCACATGTGCTTCAAGAAAATGTCTGAGCATATCCTAGCCTGTGATCACCTTTGAAAAAGGAACACACACACAAATGGGACTTAACTATCCTGCAGGTTCCTTTAGGCAAGGTAAGTAGGAAACTGGGAAAATATACATGATAAAGAACTCACTTCCTTAAGGCATAAAATACTCTTATAACTCAGTAAGAAAATGAATAATTACCCTGTGAGGAAAAAAAAAAATGGGCAGGACATATAAAGTAGCAGCCTACAGAAAAAAAGAAAAGTAGTTAGTGAAGTTCGGCTCCCTTAGTGGAATAAATATAATATTAAACAATGAGTGATCATATTTCTCCTATCAGATTGGCACAAACTTATAAGCTTACTAATACCCAGTGTTGTCAAATATGCAAGAAAACAGACAATGTTCTTATTCTGGTGGGAGGATATATTTTTGGATAGCAGTGTGAATACTTCTCAAGTGAAACATGCATAGATCTTTTGACTCAGCAACTCCACTTTTGGGGCTTATCTTATTGACACGACTTTGTACACGTCTACAGATACATGTGCCAGAAAGTTTAATTGCAAACAACAGTAATAGGAAAAAAGAGGGGAAAGTCTAGATGTGCATACATAGGCGAGAGCTTACTTTTTATTTACTTATTTTTTTTTAAAGATTTTATTTATTTATTTGAGACAGAGAGAATGAGAGACAGAGCATGAGAGGGAGGAGGGTCAGAGGGAGAAGCAGACTCCCCGCCGAGCAGGGAGCCCGATGCGGGACTCGATCCCGGGACTCCAGGATCATGACCTGAGCCGAAGGCAGTCGCTTAACCGACTGAGCCACCCAGGCGCCCCAAAGGAGTTTTTAGATTTACCTGTGACGCTTGGGGTTTTGTTTTTATTTAATTGGAAATTGATTTATATTTTATTTGTATCTTTATAAAAGTTAATGATTAAAGAAAAAATGGGCAAAAAAAAAATAGGCAATTTCATGGCAGGAAATGCAATGTCCAATAAACATGAAAAGGTAGTATCAGCAATCATTAGTGAAATAAAAATGAATCCATTTCATTAATTCATTCAATAAAAAAAGTGATACAATAAAAAATTCTGACAATACCAAACGTGGCAGAATGTGGGGAAACATTGCCAGTGAGTGTAGGCAGTAATAAAATGGTATAACCACTGTAAGGACAATTTTGGTGGTAAATATTTATGTAAAGTAGAAGTTTAAAATCTTTTGATCTTTAATTTGGTGTCTTGATTGTGCCAATGCCTGGAAGGCTGATTTGGGCAACTATTTCCTTCAGCTTCCGGGCTTTGGTTAACTTATTTTTTTTTTTTAAGGGATTTTATTTATTTATTTGAGACAGAGAGAATGAGAGAGAGAGAGAGAGAGCACATGAGAGGGGGGAGGGTCAGAGGGAGAAGCAGACCCCCCGCCGAGCAAGGAGCCTGATGCAGGACTCGATCCCGGGACTCCAGGATCATGACCTGAGTTGAAGGCAGTCTCTCAACCAACTGAGCCACCCAGGCGCCCTTATTTATTTATTTTTATTAAAGGTTTTTTTGTGTGGTTTTTTTTTGGGGGGGGGGAGGTGGGACAGAGGGAGAAGGAGAGAGAGAGAATCTCAAGCAGACTCCCCACTGAGCAGCAGAGCCTGATGCGGGGCTCCATCTCATGACTTTGAGATCAAGACCTGATGCGAAATCAAGAGTCAGACGCTTAACCAACTGAGCCTCCCCGGCGCCCCCATAAGGGAGAGTTTAAATAAAATACAGAATCTTCGTGAAATGGAATGCTATGCCTTCGCTCAGAATAAAATCCATGTGGCAATTCGTAAAGCTAGCCAGGATATTATGGAAGTTTATTCCCAGATGTTCCCTCACAGCAGATACCTGCCTCCATATTACGTATATGGTGACTATTAACTGGTACAGGGAACCATCCCAACATGGCAGCAACGAGAGCTGACTCTGAAGTCAGCTTTCTTGGGTCACAATTTCAGGTCGACTGCTTTGTCTTGTGGTGAACTTGGACAATGTGCTTAAGCTCTCTAAGCCTTAAAAATATATAAAATGAGGGGCGCCTGGGTGGCTCAGTCAGTTCAGCATCCAACTCTCAGGTCATGATCTCATGGGTTGTGGGATCAAGCCTTGTGTCAGGCTCTGAGCATGCCCTCTCTCTGTCTCTCTCTCAAATAAATCCTGAAAAAAGAAACACACATATATATGACAAAAAATATATATAAAATGACAATAATAATGCCTTTCTCATTCTGCTGTCTTAAATGAAACAATGTATATAAAAAGTTAAATAGAGTGCCCTGCTCCAAAGTGTTCAATAAATGTGAATAGATACTATGTTGCACGCTCTGTTTATAAGGACTAGAGCAACCACTGAGGGATGTGGCCGCTGTCGTCCTTAGCTGAGAAGATGGTGCACCCGAACAGCATACAGTGCAGGCATATGGAATGACATGTGGAAGGAACACCTGATTTCTCAAAAGTGCTGGGAGATCATAAGAGAGATCTCGCCCTCTGAGAAGGGGAGGTTGCAGACCACCTCCATTAAAGGTCACACCCGACTGTTAAGCTATGGCCAGATAGATGAGCGGAGACAAGTGGGAGGGAGGGGCATCATATGAATACAGGAGCAGTGGCTCAGAATCAGGGCAGTTTGTTCTGGAATCTGGAGAAGGAGAACCAGACTGGAGTCTTAGGAGTTGAGGTAGGCTGTTAATTTGCTACTCTTCCTTTTTGTATTCAACACTTTTCAAGCCACTCTAGAGAGCATAATTCACATTGGAAAAGCTGCCTGTGCTTTGGAAGGGTCATAGCTACTAAAGACAGTACCCCCCCTCCCCAACAATTCCCCCTTGGTGCCATGACTGGGTGATCTGGAGGAGAGATCCAAGGCACCAGCCACGGTGACAACAGTGCTGTATGTCACTGATTCACTTTCTCTGGACAAACAGTGGTACCTATGTCAGAAACGGGGTCCTGTCCTCGTGGGAAAAAGATTCTATGTACTAAATATTTTGCTTTGGGAGTATGAGCCTATCTCAGTCATCCAGTGCTTCTTCCTCTGTCTGTCTCTTTACCTACAAATTAGACTTCCGGATTCAGCGGTGGCTTCTGAAGGTCCCCCGACCTCAGCACCCTCAAACTAACAAGACATGATGGCCACGTCTATTTGAAACTCTGAAAGGCATTAACACATACCTCACAACCATTTGCTGGATGTGAGCCCACCTCCCCCCTACCTTGGGCTGCTCCCTTTCTTGAAATCTCAGTTTCACTTCCTCCCACACGTCTCCACGGCGCCCTCTGCAACCTTGTCCCACAAAATTAACACCCAACTTTTCTTGATCTTTTCACAAAACAGTTCCTAAAACTTCCCTATCGGCCACAGCTCAGGAGTGCAAGGGCCCCCGTGCCCCGAAATCTTGCAAATTCCATACTTTCCTTGTGCCTCTGTCCTTCCATGTAGATACCAAGCTTAGGAGAGCCAGACCAAAACCTCGTCAGGGCAGGCTGAGCAGCTGATGTCTGCTGGAAAAGGGACTTGCAGCTGAGTCACAGGTAAGCACGGATTTGAAGGGACTCCACCAGGAATTAGCATACATTTCTTGGCGTTCTCTACTTTCTGCAGGAACTGCTTCTGTAGCTTGGCCGCTGCTCAACCTTGACTTCCACCGCCACCAAACAGACAAGACACCCAGTTCTACCACCAGAACTGCAAACCTTCCAGCATCTGTCCTGTACCTTCTCTCTTCACTTACAGTGGAAGACTTTCTTCTCCATCATTCTGATACTGACTCCTTCCTCTTTCTCCTTTTCAGTGGACCTCACACTCTCCTCTTTTGTCTCTTCTCTCACTCCCTTGCTCTGTCCTTACTTCCTCTCTGTCTCACTGCCTCTGTCTCTCTCTCTGCCCTTGATCTCTGCCTTCAATATTCAAACATGCTCCAGTTGTCCCCATTTTCAGAACTATCTACTGTGTCCTGCTTCTCGTAAATGCACAACATCCCCCCTCCTCTTCCAACCAGACCTGCACCCCACCATTCTACTCAAACTGCCTTGAATACAGTCAGCAGTGTACTCCATATAGCCAAATGGGAGAGACTCCTCAATTTTTATTTGTGCTCCCAGTTGACTCCTCCATCCTTCTAGAACATTCCATTCTCCGGGCTTCCGTGGCCTCACAATCTTCTGATTTTCTATTTCTGGTATCTACTTCTTGATTGACTTTTCTGACTCATTTTCTACTCAATCCTTAGAAATTGGGGCTTGCCCTCCTTCTTACTCTATGCTCTCTTTAGGCAAGTTTTCCACTCTTTTGCACTTACATATGCTCCATTTCTTTTTTAGAGAGGGAGAGAGAGACTCTCAAGCAGACTCCCCACTGAGTGTGGGGTTCAGTCTCACAACCGTGAGATCATGACCTGAGCCAAAATCAAGAATCTGACGCTTAACCCACTGAGCCACCCAAGCACCCCTCATATGCTCAATTTTTAAATTACTACTATTATTACCACTATTACCAATAAAACTAAAATAAGATTTAAGTTCTTGGCACATACTAGCTTTTCAGTCATTTATCATGAGGATTCTATATGAATATTCTCCATTACATTAAAAAGGAAATAGGCACGGAAGGCTGAGGAAATTTGCCCAAGGTCCTACAATAAGTTATGGGGCTGGGACTCAAACCTAGGCTACCTGACTCCAAATATTCTTAATCATCTTGCGATCTTGCTGGGCTCCCTAGTTCACATACCAAGCCCCAATTTATATCTCCAGTCCAGACCCCTCTTTTGAACCTCTAGTCACATAATAATAAGCTGCCAATGTGCCATCTGCCTCACTGAATCATCTCTACCTCAATCTGCTTGGAGCTGAATGCTGAACCCCATCCTCCCCCAAACCTCTTCCAAGTCTGCTTTTGCCTTGACTTTTCCATCTCAGCGGACAGCACCCTCTCGGGCCAGTTGCTCAAGCCTGGATGCATTGATGGCATCTTCTGTCATCATTTATCCCAAGTGAGAGAGGGAGAGGCAGAGGATTCTCTCTCACCTGGACCATAGTTATAGCTTCTTAACTAGTGTTTCTTACATCCGCTCCAGTCTATTTTCTAACAACTAAGTGATCTTAAAATAATGCAAATCAATTATGTCATTCCCCTGTGTAAACTCCCCCTGCAACGATTTAAAGAGAAAGTCCAAATTCATTCCCATGAACAACTGTGCTCTCTGTGACTTGGTTGCTGTCTACCTCTCTAACCTCGTTTCTCAAACTCTGCCTGATAACAATCCCCCATGACCCTGGTCTCCTGTGTTGCTCCCGTGTGCTCTTTCTACCTCGGAACCTTCTATGGCTGTTCTTCCTGCCAGATCTCTTGTCCCTGTAGCAGCCCCTTCATCCACCCTCCCAACCCCCCTGCTTCTTGACCTTGGGGGCCCGGGTGAAATTTCTTCCTCATTGAGTCTCATTGTGCCTTGAAATTTCCTTCATAGCACTTATCACAATTTTAAAATCATACATTTATGCACATAAATATATTTAATACTGTCTTTCCCAAAAAACTAAGTGCTAAGAGCGAAGAATGAATCTCTTGATAACTTCTGTATCTGGAACCTGGCATAACACTTAAGAGGTAGTTGACACTTGATAAATATTTATTGATCGAATAAATCAAACGAAGGTATGATGGTGTCCCAAGCAGAGATATCAAAGCCTTCAAGGCCTAAATCAAGGGCTCTCCAATCGGGGGCTCCAGATCAGTCTATCCTGATGCTGTCATCCGAGCACTTGTAAGCAATAGCTTTGTCTGTAAATGGGAACAGTTTCTACTAAACAGGGCTATTGAGAGCATTAAATTGCAGCATATATGAAAAAGCACTGTACCCTGTAAATAACTGGCTCTCTGTAAACACTAGTATTCTTCCTTACTTTCTATTGCTCTCCAGAAACTTCTGCTATGCTATTTAAGAGGCAGCATAATAAACAGACAATTTAGAAAAGTATTATCTATATGGAGACTCTTAGAAGCCAGAGGTGGAATTAAAGGCCTTCCCTTGACCAAAATGGAATACACAGGGTCTTTTAGAACTATCCCACCCAGTTTCTGCATTTGGAACAAACAACAAACTTCTTTTGTACTGTCTTTTCAACTGGATCTTAGCTTAAAAGTAATCTAGGAGATCTAAACCACACGTAAACCCTGGTAAGTAGATAATGGTCCCCAGCAACTGTCAGTATTTCTGGAAAAGGAAAAGATCAAACACAAAGAGGATTTTCCCCCACTAAAGCTCCCATATATGAGTTCTTCTTATATTGCATCCTGTCGGGTAGTTACAAGAGATAGGCTAGGAGCCTACATCTGCTTCTGAAAGATAAACTCAAGATAGTGTGATTGAGTGTGGATTTTCCCCCCTTATTGCTCTTGTCAGACTCCAGCTTCTGAATTTATGGGGGGGAAATACTGATATCTAATGGCTTTAGGAAATGTTGGCTGGAAACATGACCTCCTCTTGGTACAGACCTCGCCATCAGTTAACTACTAATTTAAGATTCAGCAAAGGGAAATAAATTCAGATCTCATTGACAAAAATTGCCTTTGGGGTCTTTCATCTTTGTTGTTAATGCTAATGGCTAATAAGGGGTGCAGAATCCTTAACCCAACTCTGTCATTTTTATGGCAAAGGGCAAATGGAACACCCTGGAGTTTTAAAGCCTAGACACTTCAGTGATTGTTTGCTCGTTTCTGTTTCCACTGGACAGTTCACTTTGTTACTGCCTGTCCACAGACACCGCTTCTCATCGGGTCTTTGGTGTCCAACATCTTTCTCTCCCAAGGAAAGATGACTGCCCTACTCATCCCAATTCATTTCATTCAATGAGATGACACTTAAAGGACACAGCCAGCATCTGGCATCTCCACTTCTATAATGAGTAATTGAGAGTGATATATCAAAATAAAGATCTTGGGTTTCTATTCCAATCCCACAGAGTGAAGAGACTTCCAAGGTTACACAGGCTGCTCATGGCAGAGAGGAGGATGGACAAAATGTCATAGACTATCCATCACCATGGTTAGTCTGAGCCCTTACCCATCAGAAAGCTCAAAATCACTAACTGTTCTTGCAATGGTAACAAAAATACTAAGATTCTAACACTAAAGAGTATCTGAGAGAAACACTAAGAGACATTCACCGTTTTGTTGATTCCACAAATTTTTGAGCACATGTCGCATGTTAGATACTTTTATAAATGCTTAGAATGCATTAGTGTGCAGAACAATTCCCCCTTCCTGTGTGCAGCTTGCACATAATGGGTGTGTGTGTGTGTGTGTGCGTTAGAGAGAGAGACAGAATGAGAGAGAGAGAGTGGGTGTGGAGAGAAGAAACCAACAAAAAATAAACAGAATATGTAACTTAAATAATCTTTTAGAAGGTGTTACAAACTATGGAATCTGGAACAGGAGGGTGAGAATCTCGCGCCCAAAGGACATTACAGTGTTAATGATGATGATCAGGGTAGGCTGCCGTGACATTACCACCCAAAGGTAAAGGAGTTACTTGAGTGGATGTTTAGGGGATATGCTCTCCAAGAGAAGAAATAGCCAGGACAAATGTTCATGTAATAAAAATAGCCTCTAAAAATGCAGCTGAGCTTTCTTGGGGACTCCTGGGTGGCTCAGTCGGTTAAACATCTGCCTTCAGCTCTGGTCATGATCCTGGGGTCCTGGGATCGAGTCTCGCATCAGGCTCTTTGCTCAGTGGGAGTCTGCTTCTCTTCTCCCTCTGCCCTTCCCCCTTCTCGTGCTCTCCCTCTCACTCTCTCTCTCAAATGAAACGATAAAATCTTTTAAAAAAAATAAAAATAAAAAATAGAAAATAAAAATGCAGCTGACCTTTCTTAAGATCCCTCTGTCCTTCCTGCCTCTATTCTCCCCGATATAATGCCAAGGGACCGGGCATTCATGTTTTCAGAGATGTAGAGGAAAGACACAGGAAACATTTACTCCTTTTTTTTTTTTTAAGATTTTTTAATTTATCTGACAGATAGACAGTGAGAGAGGGAACACAAGCAGGAGGAGTGGGAGAGGGAGAAGCAGGCTTCCTGCTGAGCAAGGAGCCCGACGCGGGGCTCGATCCCATGACCCTGGGATCATGACCTGAGCTGAAGGCAGACGCTTAACGACTGAGCCACCCAGGCGCCCCAACATTTACTCCTTCTAATAGGATTTTACCCTTATTAGCAATTGCTTGTGGCTTCACAGAATGTGACTGGCAGCTCTTTATTATCTTCTACTGAGATATTATTAACATATATGTAAGTTTAAAATGCACAATTTGATGACTAGATCCACATATATGTCACAAAACAATTGCCACCATCAGGTTAACACCTCTATCTCTGCACATGATTAAGATTTTGTGTGTGCTGATAAGGTTTAAGATTGACTCTCTTAACTTTCAAGTCTACTGTAAATCTTAATATTTACCAATCTTACAGGTAAAAACTGACATTGCATTGTTGGCGTGATATGCACTTCTTTAATTATGAATGAGAGGTATTTATTTATTCACTAGTGAAACTTATTTTTGTAAATTGCTCATTCCTGCCCCTTTTTTATTTTTCCATTGGATTATTTTTCAATTAATTTGTATGGGTTCTGAATACCACAAAAATTAGTCCTTCATCACATGTTGCAAGTTTTTCTTTTATTTATTTAAGAGAGGGAGAGAGCGTGTGAGCACGAGTAGGGGGAGGGGCAGAGGGAGGAGGAGAGAGAATCTTAAGCAGGCGCCATACCCATCTCAGAGCCTGACACTGGGCTGTTATCTCACAACCCTAAGACCACGACCTGAGCTGAAACCAAAAGTCGGACGCTTAACGGACTAAGCCACCCAGGCACCCCTTCTTTATATTTATATTCTATCATATATATCTATATGTACCTATATACATCTCCATCCTAATATATTCCTATATGTATACATAATTGCCTTTATATTTTCTTTACATCGTATGTCTTGATTTTGTATATGATATTTAAAAACATTGCTATGCACTATGCAAGAATTTTAAATTATGTGGTTAAATTTAACAATTTTGGTTTAGAGGATTTCTACCAAGCTTTGAAAGAACCTTCCACACAAGATCATTAAAAAAAAAAAAAGTTTCCCAAATTGTTGTCTAGAATACTTATGGTATGTTTTTCAGGATTTATGTTTTCAATCAATTTTGTATAACAAGCAAAGAGATGCTATATTCTTTCCCTTCAATATTACGTCACCTGAACCAGTATTATCTATGAAATATTTCAAAAATGACACCCTTAGCATCTTCTAAGTTCATACTTCGTTATGTGTATTTAGTGTAAAATTAAGTGGTTTTGAGGATATTCACAGCATTGTACAATCATCACCCCTGATTCCAGAACCCTTACGTATGTTGAGGCTAATTCTGAACTTGCAGTCCCCGAAGTAAGTGTCCCTGTGTCTATTGGTGTGTTAGAGTCCGAATCTTTTTACTAGCCCTTTACAATGCATTTTAACAGGTAAATCAATAAATTTACTCTTACGTTTTTCCTTTCTAGAAGGCCAGGAAGAATTAATTGTTCTGCAAAACATGAATCATCTCTGGGATATTAGTAACCCTAATATGTTTACTTTGTTGAAAACAGAGTTTGAAGGTGCTCCATCCACCAGAGGGGCTCTGTGCCTATCAACCCTTACTGATTTGGATTCTGCTAATTTATTATCCTTAATAATGTTATGTCTCCTGCTTGTTTCGGCATGAAAAGTAGGCCCTCTCCTTACAGAATTACTTTAAGTGTTTGGACATTTGCTTTCCTGTCCCCATAGAATTACCTGAAGTATTTGGATGTTTGCCTTCCCGTCCCCTTATGGAACAAGCCAGTCACACATATTTTCTCTGTGCCTTGAAGGCAGATCTTCCTTACAAATCTCCTATTTTCCACCCATAGTTTATCCAGACACCCCCACATATCCAAACGTGGGCAGTGTTCCAGCATTTGCCAGACAAAGGGGCATCTGCCTCTGTCCTTCCACCTTCCCTGTCTATGGGCATCTACCCCAAGCAAAACCTGAGCCCCAGGATGAGGACATCTGCGTCATTTACATAGTTGGCCTCCAAGGGTCTGCATCTGTCTGCGTGCGGCGTGGCCTCGCCCCCCTGCAGGTTGGGACTGCCGAGTCTCCCTGTCACGTTCCTAGACAACAAGCAGAGCTCTGTTCCACTTGTTTGCCAGCCCCCGCCCCATGAGAGCCCTGCACAGGTGGGTGCTGGCTCCCCACTGATAAAGTAGTAATGAGCACCTAATTATGGATAATTGCATAATGAAGGGCGCTCCTGCCTCAGCCAGTTCACAGTTGCAGCTGGTACCTGAAGGACTCCTGCTTGTGGCAACAGGTTCCTTTCTTCTTGAATCATTTGAGGGGGAAAGGCAGCATGCCAGCACGGATTAAATTATCGGCAACAAGTCGGTGCCTGATTCCCCGTGTCTCCGGGGCAGGATGGGGAACTTGACTAGTCATTCTCCTAATTATCCAAGGAGATTAGTTTGTGCACCGGGGCTCTGGACTAATAATAATGGCTTCCATTTGGAGAGGGGCTTGAATATCCGGGCTCCGCAACCACACCCTCCCGAGTTTCTAGTAACCAGCTGCCCATGCGTCCTCTGCTAACCGTAGCACCAGTGAGTGGCCAACAGCAGCACCATGTTACCCAACTGTGCCTACTCGTGCAAGTCATCTTGGACATTTATTAAATGTGTACGCTCCTCAACCCCGCTCTTCCCAGCGCTGCCCCTCACCATGACTTGGGTAAGTCACAATTTCTATTTGTCTGAGTTTTCCGAGCTGTCAGATGACATGAAATCTCCAAGATCCGAGAATATGTTTTTTCTTTTTAAGATTTTATTTGATTATTTATTTGAGAGAGAGTGAGCGAGAGAGAGAACACAAGCAGGGGGAGCTGCAGAGAGAGAGGGAGAAGCAGACCCGACGTGGGGCTCGATCCCAGGACCCTGGGATCATGACCTGAGCCAAAGGCAGATGCTTCACTGACTGAGCCACCCAGGCGCCCCCAAGAGCATGATTATATGACACCTGGCCCCACTAGGTAGGAAGTGTCACTGGACCTAAACCAATCACCCATTCACGCACTACGTGTGGTGGATTGCACTTTCCAGAGAAGGCCTGCACGATCTCTCATTCCATGTGGTTTTTTTTTTACAGTGTGCCTGGACATTCCTGCCATTAAGTGATGGTGTCTGTGTCCCTTCCCCTTGGATCTGGATGGCCTCGTGGTTAGGACATAAAATGTGATACAACTTCTTCCTGGTTCCCTTGGGATGCTGACACTTGGAACCCACCTACTGTGCTGTGAGGAAGCCCAGGCAGCCTGTGGACATGAAGAGACACCCATCCCACAGTCCTGGCTGAGCACCAATTTGCCAGCTGTGGGGGTGGCCATCTTGAAAGCCGATCCTCTGGCTCCCAGTCCCGTGCTCCAGCTGATGCTACATGGAACACAGACTCGTTGTCTACGTAGCCCTTCCCAAATTGCAGTTCTGTGAGCAAAATGATTGCTGTTTTAAGTGTGAACATCTGGGATGGTTTGTTAGTAAGCAATAGATAACTGATTGCCCACAAGACAAGAGAGTGTGAGGTATGTATTTGAACAATGAAAATAAGGTAGGTGGCTGTTATCAGGCCAAATTATGGAGAAATTTAATGAGGGGGTTGGGTTGGATCTAATTGGCGATGTTAATTATAAGAGGTATGCCGGGTGAAGGAGGTTAGAAATGACATTAGACGCAAGCGTGAGGGTCAGGAGCCCACAGTGTTTACTCCCGTGTGAGCTGATGAAGTCCAGACTTAGGGCGGTGATGGTGGACGAAGGAAGGTAAGACAGTCCAGGTGTTATTAAAATAATCAACAGGGCACATTGTCTGACTATAGGAAGGAGCTATGCAGTTGAGATTCATGCTGCTGAACATTTGAGCTCAGCTCAGTGTAAGAATCCTGGAACTCTTGGGGCCCCTGGGTGGCTCAGTCAGTTGAGCGTCCAACTCTTGATTTTTGGCTCAGGTCATGATCTCAGGGTCCTGGGATGGAGCCCTGTGTGGGGCTCCATGCCCAGCACAGAGTCTGCTTGAGATTCTCTCCCTCCCTCCCCTTCTGCCCCTCCCCCTGCTCACACTCTGTCTAAATAAATAAATAAATAAATAATCTTAAAAAAAAAAAAGAATCCTGGAACTCTTGACAGAAATGGGAACATTGGAAAACTGGCATGGGAAAAACTTTCAGGTTGAGGCATGTTCCAGTCAGCTTGAATGTACTAAGCATTTCTCTCATGAATGACATCTGAGACATAGCAAACATGGGCCATCTGGAGACGTTCAAAGGGGAGCATGCTGGTTGCGGTCAGGGCATGGTCTGTGGCACACAGGATGGCCGTCTCCCACAAGGCCTTGTCGGGGCCATTTTCTCGTGACTTTGCCATGTGCAAGTTTTGGATTCCAGACTCACAGGGTCAGAAACTTGTTCTTTCAGCATCCTGGGACTGGGGAGCAAAGGCATTAACCAAGTTCGAAAGATTAACTGATAGAATCCATATTCTAACTTAGTAATTTACCGGGAGAGATGTCACCTGCCTGGAATATACCTCTTGGCATGACCAACACCTCCCTTCCTTATATATATACATATACATATACATATATATACCAATACATAATCACAAATCTTATTGGGAATGAAATCAAAAGAAGAAGAAGGGGCACTTGGGTGGCACTGTTAGTTGGGCAACCGACTCTTGGTTTTGGCTCAGGTCATGATCTCATGGGTTCTGAGATCAAACCCTGCGTCGGGCTCCGTGCTCAGTGCAGAGTCTGCTTAAGATTCTCTCTCCTTCTCCCTCTGCTCCTCCCCCATGCTCTCTCTCTCCAAAATAAATCTTAAACAGAAAAAAAAAGAAAAGAAGAAGCAGCTTAAGTTACTCTTTCATGACCGAGTTAAGGATTCCGGATGCAGGATCCCTCTGTGATAAGATGGGTTTCCAACGGGCATGAAAACCACATCCAGTCGACCAGTCCCTCCCTCTCTCCAAGACGGTGCCAAGATCTTTAGGGACTGTCCTTTCTCTGTACTTCATTGGGGCACCACTACACATCCCTTTCAGAGTGACACAGTTGTGCTTTAGACAATGCCCAGGGTCACTCTCCTTCTCTTCCCGAGGGTCTTGCTGACCAGACCCATCATTTGTCAATTTCACAACACTAATTGAAGCCAATCTAATGTTCACGTTTTTGTCGGGAGTAATGCCTGATGGGAGTTCTGACCACATCCCACGAGAACCATCTTCAAAATATGTGGACTAGAAAACAAAACCGAGATTTCTTTTTTAAAAAGATTTATTTATTTATTTTAGAGAGAGAGAGTGAGGGGGGAGGGACAAAGGGAGAGGGAGAGAGTCTCAACCCGACTCCAAGCTGAGTGAGGAGCCTGATGCAGGGCTGGATCTCATGACCCTGAGGTCATGACCTGAGCCAAAACCAAGAGTCGGACACCTCACCAGCTGAGCTGCCCAGGCGCCCAGAAAACTGAGATTTCTGTGAGAGACTGATTTCTAAAGCAAGGAATGAAGGGGTGGCTGGGGGTGGAAAGAGCTGCTCCAAGGGAGACCTGTGTATGGGTGAGTAGAAGACTTGAGGTTTGGGGCACATGTGAAGTGTGTGATCATCAAGGGCCAGGTAACAAGAACCAGGGGAATGTAGACAGACAGCGAAAGATGCAGGAAGAGAGAGCGGTTCCTGAAGAGAGAAGCCAGGAGAAGTATATGTGATTGGCACAGACACAGGTAGGTCTGACGATACAGTTCCTTTGCAGATTGAAGCTTGTTTGTTCCCTTTTTAAGTTTTCTCATTCTTAGGCAATGTCCCTGAAATTTGGGGATGTCAGGCGAATGTATGCCAGTCTCAACAATCAGGTCTGTGCTTTTGCATGTGATTCCCTATACAAAGATTTTTTTTTTAAGCAGCAGATAAATGTGTCCATTATAATTAGAGATGCATTTAAAGGCTACCCCGGGGAGTAGGAGTTAAGCAATTCACTATAATTTAGGTGTGTTGCATTTATCACCGCTTCATCTAATCTTGGTGTTTAGCTCTAGAGTTGATCGGAATGCTGCTTCTTTCTGATGTATTGGAATCTGTATTTTGAAGTCTCCTGGTATCCCATAAAAATTCAAAACAGACTTGTTCATAAAGCTCCTCCTCAACTTCTAGAAGGATATCTCAGCCTCAACCCTACATCACGTGTTCACTCGGAGAGGGATGTGAAAACTGTAGGAAAGATAGAATTGCCATTCCTTTACAGATTAGAGCCCCATCAGGCATCATTATAAGACACCACATCTTTTCCCCTAATCAGAAGCTTTTCTGATAATTTTTGATGCCAAGAGGAAGGAAGCAAACTCTGTGCTCTTCACATAGGACTTGAGCCAGTAATTACATGTCCGAACAGGAGGGTAGCAACCCTCTTAGGACTCAACTGAACGACTTCCTTCTGATAATCAACTAGGTTTGCATCAGGAGGTGTAGGGGGTAGGAGGAAGCTGACCCTTTGGAGACACATCTAAAAATTACCATTTAAATACAAATTTAAGGTGCATTTTTTTTTTTTTAAGATTTTACTTATTTGACAGAGAGAAACACAGCGAGAGAGGGAACACAAGCAGGGGGAGCAGGAGAGGGAGAAGCAGGCTTCCCGCTGAGCAGAGAGCCCGATGCGGGGCTCGATCCCAGGACCCTGGGATCATGACCTGAGCTGAAGGCAGAAGCTTAACGACTGAGCCACCCAGGCGCCCCTAAGGTGCATTATTTTTAAATAAAATGACCAAGCACCAGGGACATCTATAATTTGAGGAAGGATCCCAGGTTTATCCCAAAGAATGTGACAATCTTTAAGAAACAGTGTCAGCCGTAATAAAAGTCAGACTGAGGGAGAATGTTGAAAGAAAACATTAGCTTAAGAAAAACTGTGCCCTAGAATAGACAGTCTCTCAGAATGCCTTTAGATAACAGTCTCTTGCCTCTTTAAAAATAAATAAATATGTGATTCTCTTCTAGGGCGTAAGACTCTGAGTAGAAACTGTCCTCCGGCTCAACATATAAGCGGTTATTCTTTTAGTCCAAAAATGAACACCAGAAAAATTAGGAAGTGTCTAAGTTCCATGGCAGACTAAAAAGGATAGATTTTTTAAAGTTAAAAAAGAAGAACACAAAAGCCTGAAAAAACGGAAAGACGACTTTTAGGCATGGACAACAAGTCCCTCAAGTTGGCTAATTTCTAGTACCTTCATGAAGATTCCACGGACTCTGAATTTTCTAACAGTTAAACTTTTCCCCGTGGTGGTAAGAGTCTCCTGCCCAGCTACAAGATACGGAGTGTTTGCAGAAGGACCATGGAAGCATCTGGTATGCCCAGACTTCCAGAAAATCTATTTTTGGCTGTTCCTCCCTGAACTCTCCAACCCCTGAACTTATGACACCCTCCCCTGAAGGGATAGGATCACTGTGGCTCACTTTTCTTAGGGTATCTTTCCTGCCCCCCCACCGCCACCCCGAGCACACAAGGCCTTAGAATGGAAATAGCTGAGCTCCTGGAAGCCTGTCCCTGCCTGTCGCATGGAAGCCTCAACTCAGGCTTTGTGGGGACAAGCGGCAAGACATACCCTTTCCCCTTCCTGTCCGTTTCCTCGTCTTTCTGTATCCCCCTTCCAAATCTATCTTCTCTCTGGGGCTCCTGCATGAGAGGCTCAGCAGAGTGCTGACACCTCCTCCAAAAGTCTCCGGAATGCTCCACGTCCTGCTATAAGCATCCTCCACCCCCACCCCCTGGCACGTGTCTTTTCTTTCTTGCAGACAAATGTTTGGAATGCAAAGGTGACCACCAGGAATGGTACCAACACAGCTCTGGGACTTGCCCTTTTTCTAGGGCAGATCAGGGTCCATGAGCAAGCCCCGAGACCTCTAGAAAGGCAGCTTGCTGCTCTGGGGAAGAGCCTTTCATCTGCGCTGTGCTGTTTTGTGAGCCCCAGGTGAGGACGCACTCACAAAAGGTCCTCAGCCACTGGAGAAGGAGGTGGTGTTCAAAGAAGAGAATCATTTCAATCACCAATTATCAAATCCAGGTATGGCGTGGTGCATCACCAATGTGCTCGTGTGGAAGGTGTGAGTGGCTGGCTATTCTAGTAGATTCCAAAGCAACAGATGTCTGCCCTCCCCACCCCCCCACCCCCCACCCCCAGAGCTTCAGAACCACCAGCCACACAAGCCTGGGCCCTGGGGGTCTTAACAATCAGTTACCGCACTGCCTTGAGGAACCCCATTAATTTGTAGTGATCACAGCGTGTACAATGTCAGGAGTGGGACAAAACAGACATGGGAGCAGTTCCTCTTGTTTTACTGAGCAGACGTCCCTTGCCTAGCAGGGCAGCCCAGCAGCTGGGAATGTGGGGAGCTGCTTCCCACACAATTCCCAAGCCCCAGGCTCCACAGGAAGCCCAGAGAAGAATGGCTATATTAATGGCAGGGTGTTTACAGTGGGTCCCAGCATACGATTCAGTTCTCACTCAAAGATGTAAGGACCATCATTCCATTCTACAGATGAGGATACTGAGGCGAAGTGAAGGAAGATGACTTATCTACTAAATGGCAGAATCAGTGTTGAGAGCCCAAGGGCACACTCAGATTCTAAGTACCTACTGAGTCATAGTCCCCGTGGGTTACTTTTCATTTTGGATATGTCTATGGTTTGTGGTGGATTCTGCAGGGTGACTCCCTCACCCGAAACACAGGATTTCCCACCGGAAGGACTCACCTCTTGAGTGGGTCATCCTCTAAGTCAGCAGTTGGTTACACTTTGGAAGATTGATTTAAAGTACAGAAGTCCGGGCCACACCACAAGAGATTCTCATTTAACTGATTTATGGTAGGGTATTTTTGTTTGTTTGTTTGTTTAAGTCTTCCAAGGGATTCAAACATGCAGCCAGGATCTAAGTGCACACTCCCCTCCATCAGAGAAGACACCTGTTACTCTGAATTCTCCTTTCCATCACCTGTGGACTATACCTGTCCGTTTGCCCAGAGATCAGAAAAAAGGAGAGTCACTGATTCTAGGAAATTTGCAAAGAAAGGGGAGAGTGTCCATCTGTGTCCGGACGGGACAGGTCAGTAGGCTCTGTGGGACAGAGAGAATCTGTGAAGTCGGGAGGACACCAGGTTTAGGAAGGACAGGGAGTGGAGGGGAAGGACGTTGGGACATGCTGTGGTAGATCAGCGGACATCCCCACCTGCTACAGTGTCTTGGGTAACTTCATGACCGATGAGGTGGCCTTTTAAAATTATGCCAGAATTTTCTGTTAAAACTTCTAGGAGTATTAATTCCTAAAGCAAATTGTTCTAGGGCAACACGTCACTCATTGGGGTACATTATTGTCGAGGGGGTGAGTCATGTGAGTGGCTTCTCTGGGTATGTGATAAACACCTGTTCTCCTGGGAGGTGGGTCTCCAGGGATCTGGTGGCCCACGGAGGCAGCCTTCATACACTGAGCTGGTTGCTTCGGGAAGAGACAGATACATTTACTTAGGAGCTGAATTAGGTTCCCATCTGCTGTACCAAATGACCACAGACTTAGAAGTTGAAAGCAACACACATTTATTTTCTTACAGTTCTGGAATCAGAAGTTTCTAATGAGTTGGCATAAAATGAGTTCTGCCTTCCTTCTGGAAGCTCCAGGGAAGAACCAGTTTGCTGCCTTTTCCAGCCATGGTAACATGTCACTCCAACCTCTGTTTCCCCAACATCTCCTCTGACTCTGACCCTGCTGCTCTCCCACCCCCACCCCGTAGGGACCCTTGTGATTACACCAGGCCCATACATACAGTCTTATATAGTCCAGGATAATCTCCCCATCTTGAGATCCTTCATAACACCTGCAAAAGCCTTTTGACTATGTAAGGTAGCATATTGACATGTTGGGGGTGCCCAGCCTGAGGGCATTTCTGGGGGACCATTGTTCTGCTTACCACGGGAACTTAGTGGAAGAAAATGAACCAGGATGCGTAACATCTTGAAATTCACTGTCACCAAAGTCTCACTTGGGGACTGTGATGATCCCAGATAACTCCACTGGCAGCAAATCATGCCAGGGGCCCACAGGGCACTGTCCCACGGGGGAAGAGTTGTCTACATGGGAGGCCCCAGAGCGCATCTTAAGCAAAGACTACATCCGGGGCCTGCAGACCCCACCCCCCGGGGGGTTCATTAAGGATGCATGCCAGTAGGAGTGTCCCTGCAGCTGTGGGCCCGCATCTGCCCGAGGCCTTACACCTGTCTGCCCTCGTAGCTCTGTTGGGGCTGGTCGGGGGGAAGAAGGAAGGAAGGACTCACGGAAAGGTAAGACTTCCTGCTAATATGTACAGATACCTGGCCGCTTCTTGGAGAAATAAAGGACTTGGGTAATGTGCACCCTGAGTGGTGACGGGGGTGGGTTTAGACCACAACCCAGCGCTCTGAAAATCACCTCACAAAGGCAAGCACAGGGGAGGGGCTCAAAGTTTACTGGGCTCACAAAGACCTCCCCCCGGGGAGTCTTGTCAAGACTCAGTGGGTCTCCCATGGGGCCCGAGATTCTGCATTTCTAACTAGCTCCCAGGGGACGCTGACGCCTCCAGCCCTGAACTGATTTCAAGTAGCAAGAACATGGAGCAGGGTGGGCTTTGTGGCCTGTGACCTGTGCCCTCCCATGGGCCCCCACCCTTAGGAGGACCCTGCGCTTGGTTCAATGCTCTGCCGCTGCCGTTTTGAAATTCTTTTTTTTTTCTTATTAAAGATTTTTATTTATTTATTTGAGAGAGAGACTGAGATAGAGAGAGCATGAGAGGGGGGAGGGTCAGAGGGAGAAGCAGACTCCCTGCCGAGCAGGGAGCCCGACGTGGGACTCGATCCTGGGACTCCAGGATCATGACCTGAGCCGAAGGCAGTCGCTTAACCAACTGAGCCACCCAGGCGCCCCGTTTTGAAATTCTTAATCCACATTTTCGTTTTGCAGTGGGCCCCCCAAATTTTGCAGCTGGCCCTCCAAATTATGCATCCAGTTCTGATTTAGCGTCAGCGCTGAGTTCAAATCACGACTCTGTGCCTCCCTAATGTCACCTGCTGGAGAAAGGTCCGTGGCTTCCAGGCTCATTCCCTGGGACTATAAATGAGACTGGTGCATAGTAGCTGGGCGGGGGGGGCGGGGGGTGATTGGGATGAGATAAGACCGGGACTGGGAGGTCCACGGGATGACAAGCTGGTGCTGTTCTTCCCCCTCAAATCCGACCCCCGTTACCAGCGATTGGAGAGTGCTAATTTGTGTCAGTCCTACACTATTAATGTGAAGATTTTTTTTTTGGCCATTTAATTCTTAGTAATCATTTCCTCTTTACTCTCATTTAATTGGTATTAAAGCCTTGTGGTTACTTTTGTTTTAATGCTATCTAGCGCCATTGTGGGCTTATAAGAAACAGAAAGGACTTTCCAAAGGGAAACGAGGTAACCCTGAGGCCAGCCATTTCTTCCTAACAGCATCAACCTGAATTCTTTCTCGATGTGAGTCTCAAATCCTTCCCGGACTGGCTGGTCACACTGGCAGTCACAAGTCCGCCCCGAAATCCGAAGCTTGCAGACTGATGCTCCCTGGCCAGGTAACACAGAAGGTGCTGGAATTCAGGCAAAACTGTTTAGGTCTGAAGTTCCAAGGTAAAAAAAAAAAAGAAAAAAAATCAAGGCGTGTGTGATAAATTAGGTTCTTTTCCTCTATGAAACGAGGATGAAAACCAAAGAAAGCATAGGAAGAGTACAATTATTTGGGCAAAGGGTGTAGTCCCCAGTAGCCAAAAACTGCACATGGGTTAATCCAATGTGCTGCTATAATTCATCCATTTGAGTGATATAATTTCGCCTCCTCCTTTCTTGGTTCTGGCTCACTTGGAGTCGTGTCCCTGTAGAAAAGTGTCCGGGACCCATCTCTCTTCACTCTTCCTCTCCAAAGCTGTTGGGGGTCCTGTCCTCCATTGCTTCCAAAGAAAAAGCACCCTGGAGGCTCAGTGTAGTCCCCTGACATTGTAGCACAATTCTTCTCCATCCTGGTTGCACCTTAGCAACCCCTGGGCACCTTTAAACCATACCAGTGGCAGGGCGCCCGGGTGGCTCAGTCGGTTAAGCATCTGACTCTTGATTTTGACTCCGGTTATGATCTCAGGGTCCTCAGGGTCGGGAGATGGAGCTCCGTGCTGGGCATGGAGCCTCCTTAAGGTTCTCGTTCCCTCTCCTCCTTCTGCTCCTCCCCCTGCCTCCTCTATCTCTATCTCCCTCTCAGAACAACAAAACAAAACAAAACAAAACAAACAAAACATAAACATACCAGTGCCTGGGTCCCGCCTGAAAAGATCTTGATTCCATTGGTCGGGGAAGGTCCAGGTGTTCGCACATTTTCAATACCCCCAGGTGAATCTAATAATACACAGCCAGGTTTTGAATGGACAAGATTTTTCTAGCCAGAGCCCATATTCAGGCATCAGAGCGAGGTGGCCAAGAACACAAGGGCTGGACTCACAGTGCCTGGGTTCAAATCCCTGGGCTGCCGCTTAGCAGCTGTGTAGCTTTGGCAACTTACTGCAATTCTCTGTGTCACGGTTTCTTCATCTTGGAAGATAGGAGAGAGAATAGTGCCCCTTCACAGAGCTACCATGACAATTTAAGGTTTCCTCTGGAAAGCATTCTGGATAATACCCAGCACTATGCAAGCTTTTGATAATTAAATACATTTTACATATGAGAAAGTGTAATATGTAATTGATAAAAAAAAAAGGTGTCTTATTATTTTAAGGTATTGCTGCTCGTTCCATAGACCAAATGATTTCAAAACCTTTATGAGGCGTGAGGGTTCATTTATTTTCTGATTCTCATTTTGAAGACTTTCTTTGGACTGCTTTTCCATCTCTTTCTTGTCTCCAGTTTGTCTGTGTTGGTAAGAGAGAAAAAAGATGTCAGAATTTCTTCAAATCCCCTAGCACAGACTTTATTGCTAACAGGTCTGTCCAATTACAGCTAATTAGCGAATGTATATTTTTCTTTTGCACAGGAGTGTATAGAAAAGCCTCTCATCATTAGCAAGGCTTAAGCTCCAAAGACTGTGATCCTCTCAGAGAATTCGTGCTGCTGGAAGCAGCAGTGGGATGTCGGTGGGCTGGGAATCAGTTTCCTGCATCTAGATCCGGCTCTGGGGAAAGCCTATAAAACAAAGGGATCAAGTTAGTCACTCCAGAGCAACAATTGTCAAAGTGTGGTCCCTGAACCAGGGGCATCCACATCCCCTGGGAACTTGTTAGAAATGCACACTTGGGGCCCCACCCCAGACCTACTGAATCAGAAACCCTCGCTGCATGGGGCCCAGCTGTCTGTGTCTGATCCTGATGCTGCTAAAATTTGAGAAGCGCATTCTTGTACACTTTCTCCAAATCTAAAACTATACAGTTCTGTTTTTCCACGAAAATGAGAACCTCCCTCTATGGCAAGTCCCACCAAATTCTTATCTTTAACCTTTGAAAAAATATGTATTTTTTTAAAAGCTGAGACATAAATCAGAACTAGTGTAACTGTAATTAAAACTATTAGTTAATGATTCCTTTGTTGGCCTGTTTTGGAAATATCTTATTTAGTTTATTTATTATCGATGCCTCTTTAAGCTTGGTCAAAGGGGCTAAGTTGTATAACATAATAAGTTTTACTTAGGTGTCTTTCCCCCCTTTGGCTGTTTTTACTAGCTTTGAGTGATTTCTATCTTATGAACATAATGTTGTTACATATTTTTTTATTTGTTTCAATTGTGTTCAGAGTAAGGGATCTGAAATAGACACTTAGAAATACTTAATAGCTAAAAAAAAAAAAAGTTTGGTATTTGCTTGGCATGAGCTGTGCATGATTTATTTTTATGATTTTTTTTCTGAAAATTATCTATTTTCCTAACAAAATAATGTCCTAAAAATGGTGAACCTTAAACAGAATGTTTTCAAATAGACTATAATATCCCCTTCCTAAGGCATAAAACAATGTAAATTAAATCTTTTTTTAAGAGACAGATCTCAAAGAAAATGTCAAAAGCAATAACTATTAGGTTATATTCTTATATTTATAATCCAGCACTCACTGCAATGATTTGCTATTATGATATCCTTAAAGTGAAAGGTAATATTTATTGTATTAACGTCTTAGTTAGTTCTGAGAATTTAAATAAGTGACCCTTCTTTTTAAAAATATTAGTTAATAAGAAATTTCATACAAATGCTATCCAAATGGACACAAACTAAAATTTTTGAGTTTTGTGGCTTTTATCATTACATATTTCTTTGCAATATCTCAGTCCACACTATATACATAAGCCTAGACATTTTAATATGAGAGATACTTTTCACATATCAAGAAACTGATCTCTTTGGAGTTTGGAGAAGAATGGTATACACAAAAGTTTAGTTTCATTGTTTCCAAAGGGTTCTGTGAGTTGTTTTTTTTTTTTTTTTAAAGATTTTTATTTATTCATTTGACAGAGAGATAGAGAGCACAAGTAGGCAGAGCGGCAGGCAGAGGGAGAGGGAGAAGCAGGCTCCCCACTGAGCAGGGAGCCGGACGTGGGGCTCGATCCCAGGACCCCAGGATCATGACCTGAGCCGAAGGCAGCCGCTTAACCGACTGAGCCACCCAGGCGCCCCTCTGTGAGTTGTTTTTATTTTTGTTTTTTTTAATTTGTTTATAGATTTTATTTATTTATTTGACAGAGATAGTGAGAGAGAGAGCACAAGCAGGGGGAGCAGCAGGGAGAGGGAGAAGAAGAAGCAGACACCCCTCTGAGCAGGGAGCCCAATGCGGGGCTCGATCCCAGGACCCAAGGATCAAGACCTGAGCCAAAGGCAGACGCTTAACGACTGAGCCACCCAGGCAGCCTGATTCTGTGAGTTTTGTCAAAACTATACAGTCCTCTAGCCAGTATTCTTCTAAGATGAATGATTCTACTTTTTTTTTTTTTAAAGATTTTATTTATTTATTCATGAAAGACAGAGAGATAGAGAGAGGCAGAGGGAGAAGCAGGCTCCCAAGGAGCAGGGAGCCCGATGCAGGACTCCATCCCAGGACGCTGGGATCATGACCTGAGCTGAAGGCAGACGCTTAACCATCTGAGCCACCCAGGTGCCCCAGAATGATTCTACTTTATATCTGAATCATGTCGTATGGTTTCAAGCCCCTTTCACAGAGGTCCACTGAGCAATCTTGGGAGATATGCAAGCAGGGCGGGTGTCCCTCTCCCTTTTTCCCCCATGAGAAGAGAAAGGCATCCTCCCTTCAGAACTGGGACTTCTTCCCTGAGAGAGTGGTTTCCACATTCTTATCACACCAAGACATTCCATCCAAATCAGAAGCACTTCCTTGATGTTTCATGAGACACGGCTTTGCAGGACAGATGGTGGTGACTCCATCAAAAATGTTCATCTATCAACTGCGAGTCAAGAGTAAGAAACAGAAACTTCCCTGCACACTTCTAGTACCATCTAGATGCTTCTGTGTAACCTTCCCTCACCACATGTGACATTCATCAAATGGTCTTTGATTCCCTGATTAAAAAATACTAAGGAGAATCAAAACTCTGCCCCTTGGGGAAAGGTCCCAGCTATGGTTTTAAGTTGCTCTGAGCATTTCCTGATTCTTCTTGGGATCATGCGAGAGGAGAGGAGACACCATTATGGGAATCCAGGTGGAAACTAGAGTAGGGGGGGTGGGAGTTTTGAGGAGAGCAAGTACCCAGAGTCTAGAAATATGATAGTCAAGTGAGTGGATCAAACCCAGGCTTAGAATGGAGGTTCACGGTCCATGTGGAGGGGCGTTGTTAGCATTAGGCAATTTCCCATTTGTCAGTGAAACATCATGGCTAAGAACCCAAGTTTTGGAGTCAGACTGCAGCGTGCAAAATCTGACTCCAACATGTATTTGCTGTGTGTCTTGGCCAAGTTATTCTCTCTCTCTCTGGGTCTCTGGGTCTTCATCTCTACAACGAGAATAAGAATCAGGGGTGAGCTCGAGCCAGCTTGCACCTGCCCACGAGAGCCTACACATCTCCCAACTCGGCATTCGGTGATAATAACATTGCTAGCTTAACATTGGCCACGGTGGACGCATCTACCATGGAAATTGGCAGAAACTACAAAGCTACAAAACAGAGCTTTTTCTTTTTCTGTTTACATATTTATATATAAATATAGATGCAGGGCTGGTTGTTAAGCATTTGCCAGCCCTGAGAATTTCCTTCCACAATTGTTGACAGCATTAACTGAAATAAGTTCTATCACTGACTGGCACAGTGGTTGGGACCTAGGATGAATTCAATTAACGGGAACTGTCAGTTTCAATCACAGTAGAAATAGTGGCAATAATAATCTCTTCCTTTCTCTTTAGGCAGACTTAGGGTCCGACCCCAGCTCTATTTCTGTGTCACTGTGGGCAAATTTACTTCATTGCCCTCCATCTTATTATGTTGATTTGCTGGGACTCCACTTTGTTCCAGTGGGATGTGAAATGCAATCCTGTCCTTGGGTCCCTCAAGGACCCCTTCTTTTCTCCCTGACTGTCCAGAAATTTCTTCCAACCGTACTTTTCATAAGAGCGTCCATGAGAACATATTCGAAATTTCCATTATATAACTTCACTTGGCCTATTTGGACCTGACACCATAGCTTCTGCATTTCAGCTTTTGAATTGATGGCTCACAGGAAGGCAAACCTCATCAGACAGCTGGGAACACCCCGAGGGAGGGTATTCTGCAGGAGTGTCTTCTCATTTATATGTAAATGATTCCTGTTTCAAAGTGTAAGAGAGATGAGAAACTCTTTCTCCCCAAACTTGTCAAAAGGAAGTTCATACACGGCCCACAAAATCCCAAGGAGCCAAACTATAAATGATAGAGCCCTGAAATGTTCCCCCAAATATCCAGAAGTCAAGAGGATTTCCCAGCATGTCACCGCTGCAAGGGCCCTTTAGGGTGAGCTCATGTAATCCCCTCCTTCGCAGATGAAGAGAGAGATGCCTGAGACTCTAGGTCACCTGCCCGAGGGTGCACATCTGGCTAGAGGCTCAAGCAGGAGGGAGACTTTCCACTGCGCTATGGTGTGGAGGATGCTAATCCATTTTTCAAACTCTAGAGTACTGACATCAAAGCAAACCCCATCTGACCTCTGGGGTTATCTTCTGTAAACATCTACTAATTGGTTTTGCCAACCTGAGACCTTTATGGTCTTTCCATCTAATTTCCCTTGTTCAGTGTAGTTCTTCCTCTATAAAAATATCCATCTTCCCTTCCTGTCACACAGATATACCCTCACGGCACCTCTTTTCAGCTCCCCCCTCCACTGAGGATATAAAGCTGTCAGCTCCACCAGTGACAAGAAACAGGCAGAGGGCTCTCGGTTTGCATCTTCCACGTGGGGAGACGTGTGGGTGTCCCACCACTCTGGAGATTGATGAACCAGATAGGGGACTGGATGGTGAACCTTCTATTCTTATGGGGCTTCTAATCTTATGGGTCCCAACAGAATGGACCCCAGCCTCACTCTTACTACTTATTCTAACGTCTACGTCTGTGGTCCAGAAGGCAATGGGTGACAAGTTCTCGGCACCTTCCTGCTGAAACAAGATTGGCCAGTGGGTTTCCATTCTTGGGTGACTTGACTTTGGTATAAAACTGCTCACCTCTCGGGGCGCCTGGGTGGCTCAGTCATTAGGCATCTGCCTTCGGCTTGGATCATGGTTCCAGGATCCTGGGATCGAGCCCCACGTCGGGCTCCCCGCTCAGCGGGAAGCCTGCTTCTCCCTCCCCCACTCCCCCTGCTTGTGTTCCGTCTCTCGCTGTGTCTCTCTCTGTCAAATAAATAAATAAAAATTTAAAAAAACAAAAAAACACAAAAAAAACTGCTCACCTCTCAAGAAACTGACATTAGGTTAAAATGGTCTCTCCTTCCTTTGGATGAGTAAACATTAATGAAAAAGAAAGAGGAAAGAAAGAAAGAAAGAAAGAAAGAAAGAAAGAAAGAAAGAAAGAA
>NC_058417.1:8385604-8406359 GCF_002201575.2 Neomonachus schauinslandi | reverse complement strand
AGAAAGAAAGAAAGAAAGAAAGAAAGAAAGAAAGAAAGAAAGAAAGAGAGGAAGGAAGGAGGGAGGGAACGAGGGAGGGAGGGAGGAAGAGGGAGGGAAGGAAAGGAAGGAAGGAAGGAAATGAAAGCAGGCATGATGCTTCATGAGAAGACTAGACATTTGTGTAATTTTTTTCGTATAATAGAGAAGGGCTGAACATAACCAGTCACACCTCCTTATTGTCCCTTTTGTGAACCCAGATGCTATTGCAAATGTATTTAAAGCCAGAAGTTCTCCAACTTGAGGATGTGTCAGACTCAACAGGCAGACTTATTAAAACTCAGATATCTGGGTTCTGCCCCCCATATTTCTTTTTCTTTCTTCTTTTTTTATTGAGATACAATTGACATACAACAGAGGTGTACAGCACAATGATTTGAAATTTGTATGTATTGCAAAATGACCACCGTAAGTCTAGCTACCATCCATCACTATACATAGTTACAGTTTTTTTTCTTGTGATGAGAACTTTTGAGATCTACTCTCTTAGCAACTTTCAAGTAAACAATAAAATAATATCAAATAGAATCACCACGTTATACATTCCATCCCCGTGACATTTATTTTACAACTAGAATTTTCAGAATTCCTAATTAGCAGGTCTGGGTTAGGACCCAAGAATCTCAGTTTCTTATAAGCTCCCAGGGGATGTTGATGTTGCCAGTCCAGGGAACCACACTTTGAGAACCACTGTCCTAAAGTGGAGGGGCTACTTTCTTGGCACTTATCTGCCTTCCCAGGTATTGAGTCTCTAAATTTGGCCTCTCATAGCAATGAGCTTACATGATTGAGCTAATTAGTTCAGATGCAAGACTCACAGCCCAGCCAGACCTAATTTCTGAATAAGCCCTGTGCTTCCGAATGTGCACAAGGACTGTGAGTGAATTCTAGAGAGTAATTTTCAGCCCAATCCTGGCCTGAGGACAAGCAGCGTGGTCTGTCAGGGTTGGATTCATGGGTCAGGGAAGGGCTTTTCATCTGTGAAGATTCCATGGCCAGTGAAATGTTTTTTTTTTTTTTTCAGGTCATTTAGTTTCTACTTAAGGGTATCCCCAAGGAGGAAGCTGACTCTGAAGTTTGCAGACAATCTGGGCTACTCACATATTCGGCTATTTAAGTTACGGGGAACGTCTTTACTGGAGAGTTTGTGGTTTTCAGAGTCAAGAGACTAGAGTTTATGTATTCGTTCTACCACTTACCAGTCATGTGGCTTAAAGGAGTCACTTTACCTCGTCGAGCCTCATTGTGTAAACAGGCATACTCACAACCAATCAACAGCATTGATGAGAGGGTTGGCAATTTTGTATATATGAAGTTCACCCTGAAGGACTAGGTATGATGTGAACCCTTGGAGGCCTGTCTTGCCAGCTAACATCATGAGCAAGAAAGCAAGTTCGGGGGGAGGTGTGCCTGGGTGGCTCAGCCAGTTAGCATTGGACTCTTGGTTGTCAGCTCAGGTCATGATCTCACGGTCATGGGATCAAGCCCCACATCGGGCTCTGCAATCAGTGCAGAGTCGGCTTCAGATTCTCTCACCCTCTCCCTCCTGTGCACTCTCTCTCTCAAATAAATAAATCTTAGGAAGGAAGGAAGGAAAGAAAGAAAGAGAGGTAGTGGGTGTACAGCGTCACCTGGATCTCAGCATGCCTGCAGTGTTTGGGGCTTTTTTGGCACTGCTTAACTCAATGACCCAAGGCAGGGGGGCCCACCCACACCACATGCAGCTTTCACAAGTAGACTGTGACGAAGTCCATGCATCACATATCCTGAAATGTCTTTCCAGTCTAATCACAAGCATACACTCATCTGAGAAGGATAAATACACACACACACACATACACACACACTGCCAAATCTGCTGCTATTCACGGCCCCTTTCTTTCTTTTTTTTTTTTCTTAAAGATTGTATTTATTTATTTGAGAGAGAGAGAATGAGAGAGAGAGAACACCTGAGAGGGGATAGGGTCAGAGGACGAAGCAGACTCCCTGCCGAGCAGGAAGCCCGATGCGGGACTCGATCCAGGGACTCCAGGATCATGACCTGAGCCGAAGGCAGTCGCTTAACCAACTGAGCCACCTAGGCGCCCAACAGCCCCTTTCTTTAATAACTCAATATTTATTAACAGCCATCTAGTACCTCATTCTGACAACTGGTCCAGGTCCATAACTTTATCAATGTGACTTTTGGGGGCCCCTGGGTGGCTCAGTCAGTTGAGTGTCTGCCTTCAGCTCAGGTCATGATCCCAGGGTCCTGGGATCGAGTCCTGCATCGGGCTCCCTGCTCAGCAGGGAAGCCTGCTTCTCCTTCTGCCTGCCATTCCTCCTGCTTGTGCTCTCTCTCTTCCTTTCTGACAAATAAATAAAATCTTAAAAAAACAAAAACATGACTTTCATCATCTCTCAGGCAATTTAGTTGTTGTAATGTTCACTCGACAGATATGACAATCATGGCCTCCTTCTCTAGGGGCTTTCTCTAAACCAGCCCGGACTTAACCTCCTCAAACAAAACAATTGTTCAGTACTGTCTGAAATGTGGTGGCATTAGACACTCTGGGAAAAGAAATGTCAGGGGATCCAGGACTGAAAGACATAACAGAAATGACTCCTTGTTCAAAATGTTACAATTGGAGAACGTGGACTACATAAGGACGTCTTCCTTAGATCCTGTCTGCCACCAGAAAGAGGCAGAGAGGAGGGTCTAAATGAGAAAATGTTGAAACACTCTCTTGCTATGAGTCATGGAGTAGGCAAGGTTCTCCAGAGAAACAGAACAGTGAGATTGACTGATGATTATGAATTATCAGGAAGGGGCTCATGTGAGTATGGAGGCTTAGAAGAAATCTGAAGAAAAATCACAAAGAATATACTGAGATCTGAAGAACGAGGACAACACTACCTAGGTAAACTGAGGAAGACCACTAAAATGATACTTTAAAGGGAAATTAACAGCTTTCAAGGCTTAGAAAATAGATCGAAAATGGATGAGCAAAGCTTACAACTTGAATCCCCTAAGTAGAATAAAACAAAAAAACAAAAGGAACCGCAAAAGGTAGGATAAATAAAATAATAAAGGGAGCATAAACTAATTAAATAGAAACAAATGAAAAACAGTAAAAAGAGTCAATAAAAACAAAAGCCAGAATGTACCATTTTATATGCTGTTGCTGGGAGTGTAACTGGTACGACCAGTTTAGATGACAAAAATATTTTAGGTGTACATGTCCTAGAACCCAGCAATTTCACTTGTTTCACTTGCTATTCTGTAGAATCTCTAACATATGTGAAGGAGAAACACTTGTAAGAATGTTCATAAGGGCGTTTTGTCTCAGCAAGAGCATGGGGGAGGGGTGAGGAGAGGGAGGAGGAGGGAAAGGAGGTTGATGAAGAGGAAGAGGAGGAGGAGGAGGACCGCAGTAGAGACATAAACAAACCTTTTTTCAGATAATGGAATATTCTACAGCAATTAAACTAGACCTATGAATAGTGTGAACCAAAAAATGCATTGTGAATAACAAGTTGAAGGAAACAGTACATAGTCACCGCTTACAGGGAAGCCTGCTTCTCCGTCTCCCACTCCCCCTGCTTGTGTTCCCTCTCTCGCTGTCTCTCTCTCTCTCCGTCAAAAAATAAATAAAAATCTTAAAAAAAAAAAAACCTTAAAACTATAAAGCAGTAAGATACTTTGTTTCTAAATTTATATACGTGTAATAGATGGAGAGAGACATGCATGAGAATGATGTCTATCAACTTGAGAACAGTGGTAATTAATCCTGGAGAATGGAGGGAGATGAAAAGACTTGGGGGCTTCATGTTTATCTTTAAAGTTTTATTTAGTTTTTAAAGAGATCTGAGGCAGACTGGTAAAATGTTTACATTTTTAAATAGATGTGGTCGTTCCTAACACATGGCAGGTATTAAAGTTTTTCTATACTAACCACGTGTCCCACTGTGTTACAAGCGTTCTTATGAGGGAAAGTACAAGTCAGGAAATATGAAGACACACGCAGAGGTCAGGAGGATGCATGAGCCTGAGTCAAGGCATGTGGGCTTCCTGTAGAAGGTGGACAAGGTAAGGAAGCTCACTCTTCCCTAGAACCTTTGGAAGGAATGCAACCCTGATCACCCATTTTAGACTCCCAACCTCCACAACTGCAATAGAATAAATCTGTGTTGCTTTAAGCCACGAAATTTGTGATAATTTATTACAATAGCAATAGGGAACTAATACAGTCATTAAAATTGTTTTATACCAGGAGCTAAAAGATGAACAGTTTCTAATAATGGTTGAAAAATAGGCTAACCATTTGAAAAAAAAAACAGAAAATAAATGTGGATCATTACCTCATTCCTTAAACCAAAATAAATTCTAAAAGCATTAAAAATCAAAGAGGATTTTTAAAAACATACTTTAGAAGCAGAAGAAAAAAATGAGACATTTAAAAAATAATCTTGATGTACTGAAGAGGTTTTTTTTTTTTTTTTTAGATTTTATTTATTTATTTGAGAGAGAGAGAGCACGAGCAGGGGAAGGGGCAGAGGGACAAACAGACTCCCCGCAGAGCATGGAGCCCAACATGGGACTCAATTCCATGGACTGAACCAAAATCAAGAGTCTGTCACTTAACCAACTGAGCCACCCAGATACCTCATGAAGGGGTCTTTTAGAGCCAAATGAAGTCCATAAGCTTTAAAAAAAAATTACTAAAGCTGACATATAACAAGTAATGTTTATTAATGAAAAAAAATTATCATAGACAAAGTCATAAGGCAATGAACTCCTACAGAGAATTTTTGTGACAAATATCACAAAGAAAGGCTTCATTTCCTAAACATCTAGAGAAACATGTAAAGAATTTTTACAAAACAAAGTTATCAGCTGTCCAACAGAAAAAAAATAGGGGGAGAATATAAACAGGAAATTCACAAGAAAAGAATAACTGATAGCTGATAGATGAAAGGAGAATTATTAATTACAATAATTTTAAGATTCACAGTTTTAGAAATGAGAAACCTTTGCGTCTAAGATATTGGCAGATACACATAAAGCTTCCCAATGCACAATGTATGAGCTGGTATAAAGAAGTAGCCACCCTCTCACATTGCAGGTAAGTTGTAACCAAAAGATTGAAATCAGTTTGGAGAACGATGTGGCAACATACATAAAGTTTAAATGGACACGCTCACTGACCCAGAAATTCTACATCTCACCATTTAGTCTCCACGTGCTTTCAGAAAGATATACACTAGAATGTTCATTGCCACATTGCTTGTCATGGCAAAAGATAGGAAGCAACCTATGTGTCCATTGTTAGGGGATTGGGCAAATAAATGTTTTATCTCCCTACAGTCATGCAACAGAAGGGGATGATATTTATGAACTGGTAGAGTAAAACAAAAACAAAACAAAAACCTCCAAATGTTTAGACAGCAAAAAATCAAGGTGTAGCACAGCATATGCAATATAATCCCATCTGTAAAAAGTGGATAATAATGTGGATATTATTAAAAACCACCCCATGCCTCCATAGAGCATATGGGTGATAATATATGTGTGTTCTACTGTATGCAAAGAATATTTCTGGGTGGCTAAGTTGGCCAGCTAGTTATTGCTGGGGAAAGAAATGAGAAAATTCAAATACGAGAAACTTACTTTCATTTGTATACCTTTTGTGTTCTGATATTTTTTTCCCTAAGTGCAATATTAATTTTTAATTAAAAGCAGTTAATCAAAGGAACCCATACTGAATGATGAGACATTGAGATTTTTAAAAATTAAGAATGAGTCATAAACCTCCCAAAGGCAGATATTATCTGTTATTAAAGTGCTCTTTACATGTCTTCTGTCTAGGAACTGTAACTGTTCCTGTGATCTATGCATAGCAATTACTGTATAAAACATGATCTCAACTAGCAGGAAAATATACAAACATGCACAAACACACACATTCTCATTGGTAAAAAAAAAAAAAAAATCTATACATAAACATACCAAAAGTTTTAGTTAGGTGATTATCTGTTTAGTAGGCATATAAGTGATCATTTTTTTCTTTGTATTTTTCTTTTTTCATATTTTGACAACTAGCTTATATTACTTCTATACTGCTGTCATTGAGATATATATTGATGATCTAAGTTACCTTCGGAGAAAACATACAAAATATACATTACAGTGAAAGAAAATGCACCAAAAATATTAACAGTAAATGGCTCTTTCTAGAGAAGATTTTTTTTGTCTTCTTTTTTTGTGTTTTCCAAATTTCTGCAATAAGCATTACTGTGCTGTAAATGGAAAAGATATTTTTAATGTTAGGCATAAAAATTGGGAAAATCTCTTTAAGATATAGTTTGCTTTCTTTTTAAAGAACCTTAAGATTGTTGTAGGATTCCTGTGATTAAACCAAATGAAAACTCTTTCCTATTTGGTGGAATCATTTTTCAAAAAGGAGGAGGAAAACATCAAGTATATAACCTTTTAAAATCTGATCAGGAAAGTAGTCATTAGAAACAAAATCTAGGGGTGCCTGGGTGGCTCAGTCGGTTAAGTGTCCGACTCTTGATTTCAGCCCAGATCATGATCTCAGGACTGTGAGATCCAGCCAGGTTGGACTCCGTGCTGAGCGTGGAAACTGCTTGAGGCTCTCTCTCTCCCTCTGCCCCTCCCTTCTGCTCACATGTGTGTTCATGCTGTCTCTCTCTCAAAAAAAAAAAAAAAAAAAAGACATAAAATCTAGAAGATAAATCTACTTTGGAGAGTATCTTTCTACTCTCATCCATATCATGGAGTTTTCTGTATCATGCTTTTATATTGACTGGGACTAAATACGTGGTTTAGTAAATGCCTAAAGAAAAGAGAGCAGAGCATCAGCTGTCCCTAAGAGCAGACCAAACCTCTGTGATTCAAACCAGAAATGAACGTCACGGGGCCCAGTGACGGGGCTGTGGAATTGATGGAAGAGATAGAAAGAGAACTTACCCATTCATAACCCAAGTGAGGGAAGAACAGTCCTGGTTTTATATTTGAGAGAAGGGGAATAAGAGAGAGAGAGAACTATAGTCGGATAAAGCATAATCCAATAAGATTTAAAAGAGTGTAAAAGAAGATGCTTTTATTTCTTTAAACTTCGTTTCATAGCATGCCTATTAATTTACATAATGATGAAAGCACTTAGCAATAAGTACTCTTTTTTGTGGAAGGTGCATGCTAGCACAGTGTCACTGCAAATTTTTCCAGAGCCACATTATCATTTGGTTTTACCGACTGACTCACTTGGCAACCACATTAATAGCTCATCCTAATGAGAACAGAGCGGAAGAGATGAAGCATAGACAAAAACGGAGCTCCTGGAAGGCATATTAAATCTTATGAAATTATGAATATTAATAAATTGACATGCTTCAGGGGGAAATGGGAAATAATGACACCATTTTTTGGCAAATATCTTTTTGGTTATGCAATATGAGAAAAAGAACAAACACACGCATACCCAATACCCAAAGTTGGCAGGTGCCAAAATTGTGTCGCATTTGTTTTATGTTATCACTTTTAAGAAATACAGTGTTATAAATCCAGTTGGAACCTCCACCTGTCCCTCTCTGGCCAAGCATCACCACTCTCCTTCCCATTCATGTTACTGTATATGTAAACCTCATGTTACTGTATATGATAATGGCTACTATCATTGCGTGTGAATCTTAAATATCTACGAAAATGTCTTAAATATCTACGAAAATCCGATCAGATTTTAAAAGGTTATATACTTGATGTCTTATCCTCCCACAAATTGCTTTCTTCATCTCACACTGTGTTTATAGGACTGAATCGGGTTGCTACATGAAGATCTGGTTCATTCATTTCAACAGCTTTAAAGTATTCCGGGGATAGAATACAATTTATCAATTCTGCTATTGATGTAAATTGAGATCTTTCCTTTCCTTTCCTTTTTTTTTTTTTTTTTTGCTTTAACAGAGAATACTGCCTTGACTATTCTTTTATATATCACCACATGCATCTGCTCTGGAGTTTCTTAGGTAGTAAAATTACTGAGTCCTGGATCCCACAGCTTCGTTCTTAACAGATACAGCCAAACTGTTCTTCAGTGCAGTTTTATGAACTTATGAAGTAGTTCCATCAGCAAATGTTTGTGTTTTCCCACGTCCTTGGCAACTTAGAATTTCCAACTTTTTATTTTATTTGTTGATTTCAAATGTTTCCAGCTTCATTGAACAATGATTGCCATAAGTCACTGTATAAGTTCAAGGCATACTGTACATATCTTGGGAAATGTTTACCGCAGTAGGTTCTACTAACAACCGTCTCCTCATACAGATACAATAAAAAAGAGAAGAAGGAAGAGAAGAATAAAGGGGAAAAATTCTCCTTGTGATAAGAACTCTTAGGATTTACAAATCAAAACCTCAATGAGATACCACCTCACACCAGTCAGAATGGCTGAAATTAACAAGTCAGGAAACGACAGATGTTGGTGGGGATGCGGAGAAAGGGGAACCCTCCTACACTGTTGGTGGGAATGCAAGCTGGTGCAACCACTCTGGAAAACAGTATGGAGGTTCCTCAAAAAGTTGAAAATAGAGCTACCATATGATCCAGCAATTGCACTACTGGGTATTTACCCCAAAGATACAAAAGTAGGGACCCGAAAGGGTACATGCACCCCGTTGTTTATAGCAGCAATGTCCACAATAGCCAAACTGTGGAAAGAGCCAAGACGTCCATCGACAGATGAATGGATAAAGAAGATGTGGTATATATATATACAATGGAATATTATGCAGCCATCAAAAAGAATGAGATCTTGCCTTTTGCAGCAACGTGGATGGAACTGGAGGGTGTTATGCTGAGCGAAATAAGTCAATCAGAGAAAGACATGTATCATATGACCTCACTGATATGAGGAATTCTTAATCTCAGGAAACAAACTGAGGGTTGCTGGAGTGGGGGGTGGGGTGGGAGGGATGGGGTGGCTGGGTGATAGACATCAGGGAGGGTATGTGCTATGGTGAGTGCTGCAAATTGTGCAAGACTGTTGAATCTCAGATCTGTACCTCTGAAACAAATAATGCAATATATGTTAAGAAAAAAAGAAGAAGAAGAAGAAGATAGCAGGAGGGGAAGAATGAAGGGGGGAATTCGGAGGGGGAGACGAACCATGAGAGACGATGGACTCTGAGAAACAAACTGAGGGTTCTAGAGGGGAGGGGGGTGGGAGGATGGATTAGCCTGGTGATGGGTATTAAAGAGGGCACGTTCTGCATGGAGCACTGGGTGTTATGCACAAACAGTGAATCATGGAACACTACATCAAAAACTAATGATGTAATGTATGGTGATTAATGTAACAATAAAAAAAAAGAACTTTTAGGATTTAGTCTCTGGACACCTTTCCTGTATATCATACCAAAGAGTTAGCTACAGTCATCGTGCATCCATCCCCAGCACCTACTGATCTTATAAACTGTAAGTTTATACCTTCTTCCAGTCCCCCTGCCCCCACCTCTGGTAACCACAAATCTGATGTCTTTTTCTGTAAGTTGTTTATTTCGAGATCATGCAGTATTTGTCTTTCTCTGTCTGACATATTTCACCTAACACACTTCCTTCAGGGCCCATCCATGTTGTCATAAATGGTAGGATTTCCTTGTTGATTTTATGGCTGAATAACATTCCATTGTATGCATATCCCACAACTTCTTTCTCCATTCATCCATCTATGAACACTTACGTTGTTTACATGGATTATTGGCTATTGTAAATAACACTGCAATGAATAGGGGAGTGCAGATATCTTTTTAAGTTAGTGTTTTTGTTACCTTTGGGTATATTCCCACAAGTTGAATTGCTGGATCATATGGTTGTTCTAACTTTAATTTTTTGAGGATTCTCCCTACTGCTTTCCATAGTAGCTCTGCCAATTTAAAATCCCACCAATAGTGTAAAGGCTTCTCTTTTCTCCACATCTGTACCAGCATTTGTTATCTCTTATTTTTTTGATGATGTCCATTCTAACAGGTGTGAGGTGATATGTCATTGTGGTTTAATTTGTATTTCCCTAATGACTGGTGATGTTGGGCATCTTTTCGTGCACCTGTTGGTCTTTTGTAGATCTTCTTTGGAGAAATGTCTACAGAACAAAGCAGGTGTCACATTTCCTGATTTCAAGCTATACTATAAGGCTATAGTGATCAAAACAGCATGATACTGGCATTAACACAGACGAATAGACCAAGGGAACAAAATCGAGAGCCCGGAAATGAACCCAAGCATATATAATCAACTAATATTCAACAAGGGAGCCAAGAATACTCAATGGAGAAAAAACAGTCTCTTCAATAAAGGTTGCTGAGATAGCTGGATATTCACATGTAAAAGAATGAAACTGGACCCACTTAAACCACTCACAAAAATTAACTTCAAATGGATTAAAGACTTAAATGTAAGATCTAAAACCATGAAACTCCTAGAAGAACATAGAAACAAAGCTCCTTGATATGGATCTTGGTAATAAGTTTTTGTTGTTTTTTTTTAATATGACACCTAAGGAGCAAACAACAAAATAAAAAATACACAAGTGGGACTATATAAAACTGAAAAGCCTCTGCACAGTGAAGGAAATAATCAACAAAGTAAAAAGACAATCTATGGAATGGGAAAAAGTATTTGCAAATCATATATCTGATATTATCCAAAACATAAAGAACTCAAACAATTAAATGGCAAGCAAATAAATAAATAAATAACCCAATTAAAAATGGACAAAGGATATGAATCAAACTTTTTAAATTTTGTCATTCTATAAGACTGAAATAATGCATCGTTTTTGCTTGTTTTAGCTTTCATTCTTCAGTTAAAAGTGACATTCTTATTTTTTTCTATGTTTATTGATTGTTCAGGCTTTCTCTTCTGTTAAATGTGCATTTTATTTGGGGGATTATTTGTATTTTTCACTAATTGATAGAATTAAAAAAATTTTTTTCTGGACTCTATTTCTTCATCGGTTGCATAGGTTGAAATATATTTGACCTATCTGTAAAAAATATAAATTTGTTCCCATCGTATATCATTTTGCCTGTTACATATGGAAATACTTTAATTTAAACTGAATCCAATTTATAAAAAACATTTCCTTTCATGATCTGTGTTATTTTCTCTCATTTGAGGAATCCTGCTCGGTCCTAAGACATGATGGTATGTTCTTAGCATTTCTTAACATTTCCTTCAGCTAGAATTTAATTTTGTGCTTGGTATAGAGAACTAATTTCATTTTCTTGCTTATTAATAGCCAATATTTGTGTGCTGCTATGTGTTGCTGATTGAATAGCAGTATATCATTCCCTTACCAATTTATAATGCTACCCCTCTGTCTTCTCTCACCTTCCCATGCATGGTTGACCAGTTTCTGGAGTAGATCTGAGAGTAGGTCTCTTCTCTATCCTACTGTTTTTTCTATTCCTAGATGACTATCAAACTTTATTAATATGGTTTATAAGAAATCTTATTCAGTCCCGAAAGGGTAAGCCCTCTCTCCCGCATCTTCCAATGCCTTGCTGATTGTGTTGCTTTATTCATCCATATGCACCTTAGCTTCAGCTTCTTAATCTCAGCAAAAGACTGCATTTGAAATTTAATTTGAATTGCATTGAAGTTATGGGTAGATTTGGAGAATTCACCACCACGCGCCAAGTTGCCACACACCACCGTCCATTTCAAAATGTATACCTACCTGGAATCATTCATTTAACAATTATTACCGAGTGCTTACGACATGCCAGGCATGGTTCTAGGCATCAGCTAAACAGCAGTGAAAAGCAAAATGGACCAAAACTCTGCCTTTGTGAAGTATACCCAAATAAGTGACCAACCAAGGGGCTAAGTATGTTATACACTGGTAAGTGCCTTGGAGAAAATACAGCAGGGGAGGGGAGGGGGGGAGGGACTGGTAGCAGGGGGAGGTGCAGTTTTAATTAGACCTGTCTATTTGACAGTGTTCAGTCAAAAAAAACAAAAGCTATGCTTGCTGTTTCAATAAAGAACATTTATTGACCAAACCGGATTGGAGAGCTGGGGTATCATACAAGGAATTGTGCGAGGCAACCCAGAAGTTAGCAAAAGCTGGGGGCTTTCACTGAGGAAATGCATGAAAACTGCCAAATACATCCCTGTCTCTCCGTCAGTTCAGTGTAACGAGGAACCTAACATAGTCTCCACAGCTGATTTGACAGGGTCATTGCCGTGTCACCTACGCAGAGTCCTCCATTATGAAATAAGGACCAAACCATAAGAGTCAAAGTTTTCAGGAATTCAAAGCAAAATTTCTGTGAGTGGGTGATCAGGTTCAATCATGACTTCCACCTCTTGGTTCCTGGACTTATTTCAAATACTGGGGGAAATGACACCAAATATTGGCGATTGCTTCCAAATGGATGACGCCACGTTCTGTCAGGCAGCTGAAATCATAACAGAGGACATCAATCAGGATCCAGTCAGGAGGAAGAAACTATTCATTAATTGGAACAAGGTAAGTTGAACATAAAGAATCATAACTATGACAGAGAATTGGACAAATGAGGGATTGGCTAGTACCAAGTGACGAGAACTCTAAATCGATGGGAATAGAATATGTAAGGAGTAGCCACCACCCCAAATTGAATTTGGAGCCGAGAGGCGACACCCTGATAGTTGGCACAGTGAATACTCAGGAAGAGATTCTAATGTCCTATCGGGCCAGCTGCTTGTAGGTGATGGAGAACATAGTAAGAATCCTTTTCCTGCACCTTTTTCTCTATGAAATGTGTGCCTTGGTCAGAAGCATTTGGGCTGTGGGGTGGAGGGAAGAACGCTGTGATGATGAGTAAGACACTTCACCCCGAGCAAGCACAGGTGAGAAATTAAATAACTGTGACTCTACCATATGCTACGGACACTAAGTTTTGGAAGAGCTGAGAGGTCGCATAGGAAGCGATGAGGTCACCTAGACAGAAGCAAGAGCAGGAAAACACTATCACCCCTAGGCTGGGGGATAGCGGGGTGAAGTAGTATAATTGGTTCCAGGGACTAGCATACTCTTGTGGAAGCTGCTGGTCCAAAGGGACCTGAAGCCATACCACCATCACAGTCATGGAGAGAGGTAACACCCACATCAGAGATGGGCAAGAGACACACGGGCTTCTCCTTTCCTCCTTCCCTCCAATTTCCCGTCTTCCCTTTTCCCAGCTGACAACAGAGCCTGGAAACAATAGCCTGCAGGTGCTAACATCCCTAGGATACAGAACAGAGCAGAGGAAAGGTGGGAAATGGATCAGAGCACAAATAGGCTTAGGACTGACACTGGTCACCTGTCTTTTTTTTTTTTTAAGTCAAGGTAAGTGTGGCTCAGCCAAGTTTGGGAACCACTGGTATATACGAGTATTAGTGTATGTCCCTAGAAGGCCTGGACCTTATCTTATTCATATTTATATGCCCAGAAATTAGCACAATATCTGGCATGTAGTAAATACTCAATAAATGACCAATAACTAACCTAATGAGAGGCTCCATAAAGGCTACCTAGCTGGGAGAGGGATCTGCAAGGGGACTTGAAGAAAAGAGGGGTCAAAGAAAGGCAATTTAGACGAGAGGAAAAGGATGATGCGGAGAGAACAATAAATAGATTAAACTGGTTACCTTACCAGAACATCTTGCAGTGTGCAGGGGAAGAAATGTGGTCACTCGTCAAGCTGCTTAATATTCCATCCAGAGAGGAGATGACAGTGGCCAGGCCAACATGGTGGCCATGGAGGCAGAGAAGGGCACATCCATATCAGATCTATTGTAGAGATTGAACCAGCCTTGCTGACTTCATGTCTCCGGGGATACAGAAATGAAAGACACAAACCTGGCCTTCAGGAAGCTCATGATCTAGTGGACAAATAGTGGGCAGAAGAAATGCAGTCAACGAAAGCCAGAGCACAACTCTGACACAGATGCCAACTTAGTCCAGTCGCTCATCAGCCCGCCCTGACGTGGTTCCCAGAGATGCCCTGCCGTGTTCGCATGCACCTTCTCCCATGGGGCAAGGAAAGGGCTGGCCAGCCTTGTTTGACTGTCATTCAGGTGGACCCACAGAGGTAACAGCAGTGTTCTGTTTTCCACTGAAATGTTTTTTTAACCTTATCCTGTTGGATGCAAGAGACACTGGGACTAGATCTATATTCACCAATATAACAGATCATATTACAGACACGTGGCAATCACTAGTTTAGACTTTTTTTCTCGCCAGCTTTATTGAGATAGAATTGATGTACAACATTATGTAAATTTAAGGTGTACATGCTGATTTGGCACACTTCCTTTGTTTTTTAAGATTTATTTATTTATTTGAGAGAGAGAGCACACGTGTGAGTGGGAGGAGGGTAGAAGGAGAGAGAATCTGAAGCAGACTCCCCACTGAGTGTGGAGCCCAACCCGGATCTCGATCCCATGACACTGAGATCATGACCTGAGCCAAAATCAAGAGTCAGATGCTTAACCGACCCAGCCACCCAGGCACCCCCGATTTGATACACTTTTGTATCAAATGATTACCACCATAGCACTAGCTAACACCTCTATCATGTCACATAATTACCATTTCTTTATTGTGGTGAGAACTTTTAAGATCTACTCACTAAGCGACTTTCAAGTATATAATACAGGATTGTTAGCTGTAATCACCGTGTTGTACAATAGATCCCCAGAACTGATTCATCTTATAACTAGAAGTTTGTATCTTTTGACCAGCATCTGCCCATTTCCCCCACTCTAGTTTTGTCTTTATTATACTAGAATACAAATGGATTTATATTTCCCTAGACTGACTGATTTTTTTTTAAACACAAAAACAAAGGGCTGACATTATTTGCATGCATCAAAAGAGTCCCATTATCTTTTTTCCTTTTTCTTTCTTTCTTTTTCTTTTTCTTTTTCCTTTATCCATAGCCATTATGAATAAATAGGAGGATGAGAAAAGATTGAGAGAACACCTCACACATGCTTGGTCTCTGTGGGGGGCTCTGTCATAAGCATCTTTGGGCTTTATTAGATCCTAGATTTTTAGGTATGTGGCAGTCCTCCCCACCCACCCCCGCCATCTTTAAGAGCAAGGCACCATTCCCCAAGCCTTCCACTATCTGCAACTTTCTCTTCATATTCAGCCCACATGTTCCTTTATTAAATTCCTTCTGAAAATTTGGAATTACACTTTTGATACCCCCCACAAATGTCCTTCTCCTTTGGTTGTTCATTCTATCAGTGGTTATTGTCTCATCCATCCTCTTGTTCACTTGGTGTTCGGGAAAGAAATGTGGTTTGTATTACTATCTTCAATTTTCTTCATAAATCAATATTCAGGGTCACTTAATTATCTGCGCTACTTTTCTTTTAACCCTCTGCTATTTACTACATTTATCAAATTCTTCTCCAAACAAATATTTTAATACCGTTGTAGGTGTCAAATAAAACGGCCACTGGTATTTATAGGCATCACTAAAGAAATCCTTTAGCAATGAAGTTGACAGTGTGGGGACAGGAGTAGGAGAAAATTTCTCACCAGAGCAAGAAACTAAGACAACTGCGTGGAGTGCCCAGCCCTTGCTCATTTTTGTGCCAGTTGTCTTAAATGGTTGAAGGAATACAGGGATACAAAAGCCAGCAAACAATTTAAGTGAAGATACTCTTCTTGACCAAAAGGATTTTAAAAAGGAGCAAAATGATGGGGAAGAAGCAAGGCAAGGTGGTAACCATATGCCATGAGGAAGTTCTGCCAAATACAATAAAATTTGAACCAAAGCTAAGGCAGATAAAAGAATCTGAGAAAGACCCCCTCCCCTGATTCCCAAGAGAACAATGCAATGTTGTAGGAAGCAAGAGGGAAGCTTTCTGGAAAACCATTCTACTACCCTCTTTTGAAAGGAGGGGGCCTGGAGGTTGAGTGGGTCTATAGTGGTATGATGAGAATAAAATAAATAAAAAACAAGCTGTCATTTCTCACCTTATTCAGGATTTTTTTTTTATTTTTTTGAGAGAGAGAGAGGTAATATGTGTGCACAAGCAGGAGAGGCAGAGGGAGAGGAAGAGAGAATCTTAAGCAGACTCTACTCCAACCACAGAGCCCAACACAGGCTCCAACTCACAACCCTGAGATCACGACCTGAGCAGAAATCAAGAGCTGGACACTCAACTGACTAAGCCACCCAGGAGCCCCTCAGGAGTCTTTTTAGTACAATAACATATAGTGAAATGTGCAGATCTTATATCTGTGAGTTTTTAAATCAATATAAAGAAAATTTTAACACTTTCATGACCTGATAAATGTTCTTCAATATAACACCATAGCTTTCCCTATTCTTAGATGTCATGGATATGTGATCATTGTGTGTCTGGTTTCTTTGGCTTAAAATAATACCTTTGAGATTTAGCCCTGTTGTTTCAAGTATTAGTACTTAAAGTAACTCATTACTGTTTATTTCTGAGTGGTAGTTCATTTTATAAATATAATTATACCACAATTTGTTCATTCACTGTCCTACGATATGGATGTTCTGAATTTTCCCAGTTTGGGGCTATTATCAATAGGTTCCTGTGAAAATTGTTGTATAAGTATGTAAGATTTTATTTACCTTGAATAAACACCTAAGAGTGGAATTGATAGTCTATAGGGTAGAATTTTGCTTAATTTTCCAATTTGGTTCTTTTTTACATTTTCTATTTTTCTGCTGAGATTTCTTATTTATTGATGATTGTGACCATATTTTCCTTTATGGCATTGACTGTAGTTATAATATCTGCTTTAAAATTCTTATCTACTAATTCCAATATCTGGGTCATCTTAGGATTGATCTCATAGATATCTTTTTAAATTGAGCATGCGTCACATTTTCTGGTTCTTTGTATATTGAGTAATTTGGGATAGTATCTTTTTTTTTTTTTAAAGATTTTATTTATTTATTTGAGAGAGAGAGAATGAGAGAGACAGAGCATGAGAGGGGGGAGGGTCAGAGGGAGAAGCAGACTCCCTGCTGAGCAGGGAGCCCGATGCGGGACTCGATCCCGGGACTCCAGGATCATGACCCGAGCTGAAGGCAGTTGCTTAACCAACTGAGCCACCCAGGTGCCCCTTGGGATAGTATCTTAAATATTGTGAATGTAATGTTATGGTGACCCTGGATTCCATAATATGCCTCCTAAGAATGTTGATTAACTGTTTTTGTTTGTTTGTTTTATTAGTAATTAACTTGGTTGGACTCACAGTGCAAACTGTCTCTGGAGTAGCAAATCAAATCTCAGTTCAGTTCTTCCATCTTAAGCTGGGTTGCTTTGGGCTTGCCTCATACATAGACAGTTCAGAAGTTAGACAAAGCTTTGGCAGAATTTATATGGAAAGTGGGTGCTCTCCCTCTAGCTATCTCCTCTCCGGGATCCCTCCTCACTTTCCAGGAGCTGTGATTGCCTCAATTTCTATCCTATTGTTCTTTAGAGAGACTGTTTGAATTTTAGCTATGCCAGATGATCCTTACTATAGGCTTTTCCCAGAATTAAAAATTACTGCCCCCCCCAAGAAGTAAATTTTCCTTACATCATTCTTATCTTCCAAGTATTGAATCCCTATCAGATCTGAGCTTTTGTTCACCTCTAGTGCCTTCAGGTAGTTGTGCATTTTATAATTTATCCAGAGTTTATACTTGTTATTTATAAAAGGCTTAGTCTGGTAGGAACTTAGTTGGCCATACCAAAAGTAGAAGTAATGTGTTTTAAATTTTGAAAATTGTCAGTTATACAAAGGATTCAAACCACTTCATACTCCCACTAACAAGGTATGCAAATTCCAATTGTTCCATGTTTTACCAATATTTGCTATAATCAGTCATTATAGTCATTTTAGAGGTTATGAAATGTACCATAATGTAATATACATTTCCTTGGTAACAAGTAATGTTAACTGCTCCTATATTTTCCTTTCTGAGTGGCCTTCAAATTTTTTTTTTTTTAAGATTTTATTTATTTATTTGACAGAGACAGACACAGCGAGAGAGGCAACACAAGCAGGGGGAGTGGAAGAGGGAGAAGCAGGCCTCCCGTGGAGCAGGGAGCCCAATGTGGGGCTCGATCCCAGGACCCTGGGATCATGACCTGAGCCGAAGGCAGACGCTCAACGACTGAGCCACCCAGGCGCCCCTGGCCTTCAAATTTTTAATTGGGCTGTTCATATTTTTATTATCTATTGTAGGATATCTTTGTATATTTTGGGTAAGAGTCCTTTGGTCAGATATACATAATGCAAATCTTTTCCCAGACTGTGCCCCATCTATTTATTTTCTTTTTTTTTTTAAATTTTATTTTATTCTTATGTTAATCCCCATACATTACATCATTAGTTTTAGATGAAGTGTTCCATGATTCATTGTTTGTGCATAACACCCAGTGCTCCACGCAGAACGTGCCCTCTTTAATACCCATCACCAGGCTAACCCATCCTCCCACCCCCCTCCCCTCTAGAACCCTCAGTTTGTTTTTCAGAGTCCATCGTCTCTCATGGATCGTCTACCCCTCCGATTTCCCCCACTTCATTCTTCCCCTCCCGCTACCTTCTTCTTCTTCTTTTTTTTTTTTCCTTAACATATATTGCATTATTTGTTTCAGAGGTACAGATCTGAGATTCAACAGTCTTGCACAATTCACAGCGCTTACCAGAGCACATACCCTCCCCAGTGTCTATCACCCAGTCACCCCATCCCTCCCACCCCACCCCCCACTCCAGCAACCCTCAGTTTGTTTCCTGCAATTAAGAATTCCTCATATCAGTGAGATCATAGGATACATGTCTTTCTCTGTTTGACTTATTTCGCTCAACATAATACCCTCCAGTTCCATCCACGTCGTTGCAAATGGCAAGATCTCATTCCTTTTGATGGCTGCATAATATTCCATTGTATATATATACCACCTCTTCTTTATCCATTCGTCTGTCGATGGACGTCTTGGCTCTTTCCACAGTTTGGCTATTGTGGACATTGCTGCTATAAACATCGGGGTGCATGTACCCTTCGGATCCCTACTTTTGTATCTTTGGGGTAAATACCCAGTAGTGCAATTGCTGGATCATATGGTAGCTCTATTTTCAACTTTTTGAGGAACCTCCATACTGTTTTCCAGAGTGGCTGCACCAGCTTGCATTCCCACCAACAGTGTAGGAGGGTTCCCCTTTCTCCACATCCCCGCCAACATCTGTCATTTCCTGACTTGTTAATTTTAGCCATTCTGACTGGTGTGAGGTGGTATCTCATTGAGGTTTTGATTTGGATTTCCCTGATGCCGAGCGATATTGAGCACTTTTTCATGTGTCTGTTGGCCATTTGGATGTCTTCTTTGGAAAAATGTCTGTTCATGTCTTCTGCCCATTTCTTGATTGGATTCTTTGTTCTTTGGGTGTTGAGTTTGATGAGTTCTTTATAGATTTTGGATACTAGCCCTTTATCTGATATGTCATTTGCAAATATCTTCTCCCATTCTGTTGGTTGTCTTTTGGTTTTGTTGACTGTTTCCTTTGCTTTGCAAAAGCTTTTTATCTTGATGAAGTCCCAATAGTTCATTTTTGCCCTTGCCTCCCTTGCCTTTGGCGATGTTTCTAGGAAGAAGTTGCTTCGGCTGAGGTTGAAGAGGTTGCTGCCCGTGTTCTCCTTTAGGATTTTGATGGACTCCTGTCTCACATTGAGGTCTTTCAACCATTTGGAGTCTATTTTTGTGTGTGGTGTAAGGAAATGGTCCAGTTTCATTCTTCTGCATGTGGCTATCCAATTTTCCCAACACCATTTGTTGAAGAGACTGTCTTTATTCCATTGGACATTCTTTCCTGCTTTGTCAAAGATGAGTTGACCATAGAGTTGAGGGTCCATTTCTGGGCTCTCTATTCTGTTCCATTGATCGATGTGTCTGTTTTTGTGCCAGTACCATGCTGTCTTGATGATGACAGCTTTGTAATAGAGCTGGAAGTCCGGAATTGTGATGCCGCCGGCTTTGCTTTTCTTTTTCAACATTCCTCTGGCTATGCGGGGTCTTTTCTGGTTCCATACAAATTTTAGGATTATTTGTTCCATTTCTTTGAAAAAAGTGGATGGTATTTTGATGGGGATTGCATTGAATGTGTAGATTGCTCTAGGTAGCATTGACATCTTCACAATATTTGTTCTTCCAATCCATGAGCATGGAACGTTTTTCCATTTCTTTGTGTCTTCCTCAATTTCTTTCATGAGTATTTTATAGTTTTCTGAGTACAGATCCTTTGTCTCTTTGGTTAGATTTATTCCTAGGTATCTTATGGTTTTGGGTGCAATTGTAAATGGGATCGACTCCTTAATTTCTCTTTCTTCTGTCTTGTTGTTGGTGTATAGGAATGCCACTGACTTCTGTGCATTGATTTTATATCCTGCCACTTTACTGAATTCCTGTATGAGTTCTAGCAGTTTTGGGGTGGAGTCTTTTGGGTTTTCCACATAAAGTATCATATCATCTGCAAAGAGTGAGAGTTTGACTTCTTCTTTGCCAATTTGGATGCCTTTGATTTCTTTTTGTTGTCTGATTGCTGTGGCTAGGACTTCCAATACTATGTTGAATAGCAGTGGTGATAGTGGACATCCCTGCCGCGTTCCTGACCTTAGGGGGAAAGCTCTCAGTTTTTCCCCATTGAGA
>NC_058417.1:8372703-8385204 GCF_002201575.2 Neomonachus schauinslandi | reverse complement strand
GCTTCAATTTCCTTAGTGGTTATAGGTCTGTTCAGGTTTTCTATTTCATCCTGGTTCAGTTTTGGTAGTTGATACATCTCTAGGAATGCATCCATTTCTTCCAGGTTATCTAATTTGCTGGCATAGAGTTGCTCATAATATGTTCTTATAATTGTTTGTATTTCTTTGGTGTTGGTTGTGATCTCTCCTCTTTCATTCACGATTTTGTTGATTAGGGTCATTTCTCTTCTCTTTTTGATAAGTCTGGCCAGGGGTTTATCAATCTTGTTAATTCTTTCAAAGAACCAGCTCCTAGTTTCGTTGATCTGTTCTACTGTTCTTTTAGTTTCTATTTCATTGATTTCTGCTCTGATCTTTATGATTTCTCTTCTCCTGCTGGGTTTAGGCTTTATTTGCTGTTCTTTCTCCAGCTCCTTTAGGTGTAGGGTTAGGGTGTGTACTTGAGACCTTTCTTGCTTCTTGAGAAAGGCTTGTATTGCTATGTACTTTCCTCTTAGGACTGCCTTTGCTGCATCCCAAAGATTTTGAATAGTTGTGTTTTCATTTTCATTGGTTTCCATGTATTTTTTTAATTCTTCTTTAATTTCCTGGTTGACCCATTCATTCTTCAGTAGGATGCTCTTTAGCCTCCATGTATTTGAGTTCTTTCCGACTTTCCTCTTGTGATTGAGTTCTAGTTTCAAAGCATTATGGTCTGAAAATAGGCAGGGAATGATTCCAATCTTTTGGTACCGGTTGAGACCTGATTTATGACCTAGGATGTGATCTATTCTGGAGAATGTTCCATGGGCACTAGAGAAGAATGTGTATTCCGTTGCTTTGGGGTGGAATGTTCTGAATATGTCCGTGAAGTCCATTTGGTCCAGTGTGTCATTTAAAGTCTTTATTTCGTTGTTGATCTTTTGCTTAGACGGTCTGTCCATTTCAGTGAGGGGGGTGTTAAAGTCCCCCACTATTATTGTATTGTTGTCGATGTGTTTCTTTGCTTTTGTTATTAATTGCCTTATATAATTGGCTGCTCCCATGTTAGGGGCATAGATATTTACAATTGTTAGATCTTCTTGTTGGATAGATCCTTTAAGTAAGATATAGTGTCCTTCCTCATCTCTTATTACAGTCTTTGGTTTAAAATCTAATTTGTCTGATATAAGGATTGCCACCCCAGCTTTCTTTTGGTGTCCATTAGCATGGTAAATGGTTTTCCACCCCCTCACTTTCAATCTGGGGGTGTCTTTGGGTCGAAAATGAGTCTCTTGCAGACAGCATATCGATGGGTCTTGTTTTTTAATCCAGTCTGATAGCCTGTGTCTTTTGATTGGGGCATTGAGCCCATTTACATTCAGGGTAACTATTGAAAGATAGGAATTTAGTGCCATTGTATTGCCTGTAAGGTGACTGTTACCGTATATTGTCTGTGTTCCTTTCTGGTCTATATTGCTTTTAGGCTCTCTCTTTGCTTAGAGGACCCCTTTCAAGATTTCCTGTAGGGCTGGTTTTGTGTTTGCAAATTCCTTTAGTTTTTGTTTGTCCTGGAAGCTTTTTATCTCTCCTTCAATTTTCAATGACAGCCTAGCTGGATAGAGTATTCTTGGCTGCATATTTTTCTCATTTAGTGCTCTGAATAGATCCTGCCAGTCCTTTCTGGCCTGCCAGGTCTCTGTGGATAGGTCTGTTGCCAATCTAATGTTTCTACCCTTGTAGGTTACATATCTCTTCTCCCGAGCTGCTTTCAGGATTTTCTCTTTGTCTATGAGACTTGTAAGTTTTCTATTAGATGTCGGGGTGTTGACCTATTTTTATTGATTTTGAGAGGGGTTCTCTGTGCTTCCTGGATTTTCATGCCTGTTTCCTTTCCCAAATTAGGGAAGTTCTCTGCTATAATTTGCTCCATTATACCTTCTGCCCCTCTCTCTCTTTCTTCTTCTTCTGGGATCCCAATTATTCTAATGTTGTTTCGTCTTATGGTATCGCTTATCTCTCGAATTCTGCCCTCGTGATCCAGTAGTTGTTTATCTCTCTTTTTCTCAGCTTCTTTATTTTCCATCATTTCATCTTCTATATTACTGATTCTCTCTTCTGCCTCATTTATTCTAGCAGTTAGCGCCCCCATTTTTGATTGCACCTCATTAATAGCCTTTTTGATTTCTACTTGGTTGGATTTTAGTTCTTTTACTTCTCCAGAAAGGGTTTCTCTAATAACTTCCATATTTTTTTCAAGCCCAGCTAGTATCTTTAAAGTGATGATTCTGAACTCTAGATCTGACATCGTACTAATGTCCGTATTGAGTAGGTCCCTGGCAGTCGGTACTACCTCTTGTTCTTTTTGTTCAGGTGATTTTTTCCATCTTGTCATTTTGTGCAGAGGAGAATAGATTAATGAGAGAACAAAATGCTAGCAGAGTAACAACGTCCCCAGAAAATATACTCTAAACAAATCAGAAAAGACTTGAAGCAGTGGGAAAAGAAAGGGAAAGAGAGAAAAAAGAAAAAGAAGAAAAAGAAAAAGATAAAGATAAAAACAAAAACAAACAAAAAACAACAACAACAACAACAACAAAAAAAACCAGAATGTGATCAAATATGATCAGGCTGGTATATAGATCAGTGCCACACACTAGATTTGGGGTGTATTTTGGTCTTTTAGAAGAAAGTGCCTCCCAAAATTTTAAAGAAAGAAAAACTTATATATGTACAAAAATAAGGGTTGATATGATGAAGGGATGGAATATGACTGTAAAGATGGAAATTATAAAAAATTTTATAAAAGGAATTGATAAGAAGTTGTTTGAAAAAAGAAAGAAGAGGATTTAAAAAAAGAAAAAAAAAGGGAGAGGATGTGATCAGGCAGGGGAATAGAAAACACCATATACTAGAGATTTAGGGTATATTTTAATCTGTTAGAAGAAACTATCTCAAAATTTTAAAGAGAGAACAACTTATATATATAAGCCAAAAATACGGGTAACTACTATGAAGGGATAGAATATGACTCTAAAAATGAAAAATAAAAATGTTTTTTTTAAAAAAAGGGATTGATAAGATGTTGGTTGAAAAAGGGAAAAAGAAAAATTCAAAAAGAAAAAAAAAAGAAAAAAAGACAGTTAAAAAAAATTAACTTTGAAAGACTACAGAATCATGGTAAAAAAGCCATGAATTCTATGTGCAGTATTCCCCTAGCGCTGGAGTTCTGCCGTTCTCATTGATCGGTAAACTTGGCCTTGGCTGGCTGTTCTCGCTGATCTTCTGGGGAGGGGCCTGTTGCCGTGGTTCCCAAATGTCTCTGCCGGAGGCGGAATTGCCCCGCCCTTGCCCCCTCCCAGCTAAGTAATCTGCTGGGGTTTGCTCTCCGGGGCTTTTGTTCCCTGCGAGCTTTCCGTACAGCTTTGGAGGCGGAGAGTGAAAATGGCGGCCTCCCAATCTCCGCCGCAGAGGAGCCGAGAACTCGGGGCCCCGCTTCTCAGTGAGCCCCCAGAGAAAAGCCGTCAGTCACTCCCGTCTCCCCGGTCTCCAGCCGCACTCCGTGCTCACCCGGCCTGTGACCGCGCGTTTCTATCTCTGGCACCCGACCCCGGGTGGAGTCTCCAAACCCAGCAGATCCCTGCGGCGCACTCCCGCGCGGCTCCTCCCGGGGGAGGAAGGGGAGTCTCCCCGGATCTGCCGCTTGTTGGGTCCCTGCTGGAGGAGCAGTGGCCTGACTGTGCCACGGATCACAGTTTATGGCCACCCCATCCTGAGAGCCCGCTCCTCGGCTCTGTCTCTGCAGCCGGCTTCCCTGCTCCGATACCTGGGAGCTCTGCTGCACTCAGGCACCCCCGGTCTTTCTGTGACCCCGAGGGTCCTGAGACCCCACTGTCCCGGAGGGTTCCACCCCCCGCTTAGCCACCAGAGTGACGTCCCTCGGCGGAGCAGACTTTTAAAAGTTCCGATTTTGTGCTCCGTGGTTCTATCACTTGCCAGAAGCGGCCGACGGAGGCCCCTCCCCCGCCGTCTAGCCTCCCGAATATCGCCTCGGATTCACTTCTCCGCACGTCCTACCTTCCAGAAAGTGGTCGCTTTTCTGATGAGAGAGTTGTTGCTCTTCTTTTCTTCGATCTCCTGTTGAGTTTGTAGGTGTTCAGAATGGTTTGATCCCTATCCAGCTGAATTCCTGAGACCAGACGAAATCCAGGTCTCCTCCTCCTCCGCCATCTTGCTCCGCCCCCCTATTTATTTTCTTAATGGTGTCTTTTGATAGCAGAAGTTTTAAATTATGATAAAGTTAAGTGTATCATTCTATTCTTTTTTAGGTAGTGCTTTTTGTGTTTTGTCCAAGAAATTTTTGCCTACCTCAAATTGACTAAAATATTTTCTTATTTTTTTTCTAGAAATTTTCTATTTCTGACTGTTGCATTTAAAGCTATGATACATCCCAGGGGTGTCTGGGTGGTTCAGTCAGTTAAGCATCTGCTTTTGGCTCAGGTCATCATCCCAGGGTCCTGGGTTTGGGCACCACATTGGGCTCCCTGCTCAGTGGGGAATCTGCTTCTCCCTCTGCCCCTCCCCCTGCTCATGCTTGGACTCTCCCTCTCTCTGAAATAAATAAATAAAATCTTAAGAAAAAAAAACCTATGTTACATCCCAAATTATTTTTTGTGTATGGGATGATAAAGGGATTAATACCCACTGTACATAATGCATTATTATATTTATATATTGGTCACTTGTGTTTGCTGAAATTTTGTTAGGTCGTATTTAATCTGGGTTTATGAAGAATACTGGTCTATAATTGCTCTTTTTGGAACAGGTTTTGATGTAAGGCTAATGATACCCCAGTATAATTAATTTTGAAGCTCCCCTCATCCTCTATTTTCCAAGAGTTTGGATACAGTTGGTGTTAACTTCTTCCATAAAAATTTGATAGGATTCATCATTGAATCCATGTGAGCCTGCAGGGATATGGAGCTGTTTAGATTCTCTATTTCTTCGTGTGACCATTGATATATTTTGTTTATCAGGGAATTTGTCAATTTCATCACATTGTTCAATTATTGGCATAATCAAGTTTATGATCTCTCATTATCTTTTAGTGTCCATAGGATTTGTAATAGTATCTCTTCATTTCTTCTTGATCTTGGTAATTTGTATTTTCTCTTTTATTCTTTATCAATGTAGCTAAAGGTTTATTATTTTTATTTTTTAGAGGCCAACTTTCACTTTATTTTCTATGTTGTTTGGTTTTGGTTTTATTGTTTTCTGTGCTTATTTTTTATCACTTCCTTCCTTCTACTTTTGGATTAATTTGCTCATTTCAACTTCTTTTTTAAGTATTTAAAACTATAACTTTCTCTTCTAAGCAATTTCTTAGCTTCATCTCACAGATTTGATGTTGTATTTTAATTATCTTTCAGTTTAAAATATTTTCTAGGGTGCCTGGGTGGCTCAGTTGGTTAAGCATCTGCCTTCAGTTCAGGTCATGGTCCCAGGATCCTGGGATCAAATCCCACATCAGGCTCCCTGCTCAGCAGGAGTCTGCTTCTCCCTCTGCCCCCCCCGCCCCCACTCATGTGCTCTCATGCTTGCTCTTTCTCTCTCTCTTGCAAAAATAAATAAAATCTTTTAAAAAATAAAATGAAATATTTTCTAATATGTATTGTAATTTTCTCTTGGACTCTTCAGTTATTTAAAAGTGTATTGTTTAATATGTAAATATTCTGGATCTTTAAAGTAATTTTATGTTATTAATTTTTATTTTTTTATTTTTTTATTTTATTATTATTTTTAAAGATTTTATTTATTTATTTGAGAGAGAGAGAGAATGAGAGACAGAGAGCATGAGAGGGAGGAGGGTCAGAGGGAGAAGCAGACTCCCTGCCAAGCAGGGAGCGCGATGCGGGACTCGATCCTGGAACTCCAGGATCATGACCTGAGCCGAAGGCAGTCGCTTAACCAACTGAGCCACCCAGGCGCCCATTAATTTTTAATTTAATACCATTGTGATTAGATAATATGAGACTTGTTTCATGGTCCAACATACGGAAAATAGTTGGTGTGTGGGGACAAATATATTCTATGGCTAAGGCTCCTCAGCCTTCTAATTTGTGATACCAATGCACATATACCTGTTACGTTTTTCAAATTTCCAGGTAGTTTCCTTACTTACTCTCTTCTATGGGGCATTTTTCTCCTACCTCTGTTCTGCCAGGCATGAAAGCAGCCATCTTTTTTTCTATAGAGATTGTTGCTTTCTGAAGTTCAGTTCACTTAATTTTCTCTTTGGTTGTTCCAGGAAAAAACAACAGCAATAACAACCCTATAACTTGTAGCTTATTTAACTTGTTTGGTTATCAGGTTAAAGGTATAGTGTCTTGTAACTTCATACCTACTAAGGATTTGGAACTCCCACTCCAGGTGTTTTTTTTGTTTGTTTGTTTGTTTGTTTGTTTTTGGTGGGGGATGAAATTTAGGGATTTTAATTTTTTTATTTATGTTTTCATTGTAGTAAAGTATACATAACATAAAATTTACCTTTTTAACCACTTTGAAGAATGCAGTTCAGTGGCATTAAGTACATTCTCATTGTCGTACAATGATTCCATCCATCTATCTCTGGAACATCTTTATCTTCCCAAACTAAACTCTGTATCCCTTAAACAACAACTCTCCATTTCTCCCTCCTCTAGACCCTGGAAAACACCGTTCTGTTTTCTTTATCTATGAATTTCACTGCCCTAGTTTCCTCGTATAAGTGGAATCATACAGCATCTGTCCTTTTGTGACTCAATGTAATTCCCTCAAGGTTTATCCATGTTGCAGCATGTGTCAGAATTTCCTTCCTTTTTATTTTTAAGGCTAAATAATATTCCATTGCATGTCTATGCTATATTTTGTTTATCCATTTATCTGTCTTGGGATGATTCTGCCTCTTTGCTCTTGTGACTAATGTTGCTATGATCTTGGGTGTACAAATATCTGTCCACGTCCATGAATTCAATTCTTTTGGGTACATACCTAGAAGTAGAATTGCTGGATCATACGGTGATTCCATTTTGAATTTTTTGAGAAACCACCCTACTGCTTTCCATAGACACTGTACATCAAGGACTTCTTAAAAGAAATAAGAGCTTAATTTTAGTTAGAAAACTTTACATTTGGAATAGGAAGAGTAGACATTTGGATAGACAGAGATCTCAATGTATTTGCAGCCGTTTCTGTAGACCAGCAGCCTCAGAAACAAAAGACAAATAAGTGACTGTGTTTTCTAAATAACGCATTGCTAATTGGGTTTCCATTCATCTTCAAGCAAAAAGCCCATATTTTTTTTTTTTAAAGATTTTATTTATTTATTTGACAGAGAGAGAGACAGTGAGAGAGGGAACACAAGCAGGGGGAGTGAGAAAGGGAGAAGCAGGCTCTCCGCCGAGCAGGGAGCCCAATGCGCGGGGCTCAATCCCAGGACCCTGGGACCATGACCTGAGCCGAAGGCAGCCGCTCAACCAACTGAGCCACCCAGGCACCTCAAGCCCATATCATTTTAAAGTAGATGATCAATCTGAGAGCACAGGGACATCCTCTCAAAGGGAAAGCATACTCCCTCCACTTGGCAGAGATGGTACCTCGTGACACGGATACATAAAATATAAAAGAAAACAATGTTTATTGACAAAGTTACTCATCTTCTATGACCTCCTCTCAGCTCCAGGCTACTGGAATTCTGACCAATCATGTGCACTTACACCAGCTTTCCCTCTCTGTCCTCAACAGGAGCCCAGATAAGCAAGGAGGAAACCCAAAGTAAATTCATCTACACAATTTTGTGATAAATAACAAGATTAATACAAGATAGATTAGAATCCATCCCAAAATGGCTAAACCAAAACAAAAAGAAAACACAATGTAGTAATAGAACAAAATCCGCCAACAAAATACAAGGAAGTGAACATACACAGAAAAAAAAAAAAAAGATGAAACGTATGCATCTAAAGACTTATTTCAGAAGCTATGGGAATGGTTAAAAAGGGTAAATGTTTTACTTTTTTTTTTTAAAGGTTTTATTTATTTATTTGACAGAGAGAGACACAGAGATAGAGGGAACACAAGCAGGCAGAGTGGGAGAGGGAGAAACAGGCTTCCCGTGGAGCAGGGATCCAGAAGCCAAACTTGATCCCAGGATCCTGGGATCATGACCTGAGCCAAAGGCAGACGCTTAACAACTGAGCCACCCAGGCGCCCCTTATTTTTCAATGTAATTAAAATTGACGGACTTTATGAAATAAGGAAAGAGAAATGAGAGGATGAATCACTCAATGGAGGGAAAGAGAAAACCAGTAGTGCTGAGACAAATAAAGCCGCTGTGAAACCCGAAGAAATAGTGAAAAGCATAAATTAGGACAATATCAAAAATGAAATTGTGTGGGGGCACCTGCGTGGTGCAGTTGGTTAAGCATGGGACTCGTGGTTTCAGCTCAGGTTGTGATCTCAGGGTTGTGGAATCGAGCCTTGGGTCAGGCTCCATGCTCAGCAGAGTCTGCTTGAGTCTTTCTCTCTCCCCCCGGCTCTCTCTCTTTCTCTCAAATAAATAAATCAATCTCTCTTTTTTAAAATTGTATGGAGGATCCTAACTAGAATACAGAAGATGACCAAAAAACCCCACAAAGGCAATTAGCAGAAAATTTTCTTAACCTCTGACAAACATTATTTAAAAAAAAAAAAAAATGAGTGAAACCAAGATATATCTTGGTGAACTTACTTAATTTTAAGAATGCATTATTTAATCATTGAGATCCGGGTTTCTCAACCTCACCAATATTTACATTTGGGACCAGATAATTCTTTGTGGTGAGAGCTGTCCCGTGCATTGTAGGGTATATACAGCAGCATCCTTGGCCTCAGCCACTAGATGCCAGTAGCGCCCCCTAATGGCAAAAATGTTGTGAGAGCCAAAAATGTCTCCTGCCGGCAAAATTGGCCCCGGTTGAGATCCACTGGAAGTAGAGTAAACATATCATCAAAAAATACATTTACAACATTATGCACCAAAGTTCTGGGAAGCAAGGTTGACACAGTTTTGAAGGAAATCAAATATGCTTCAGGAATTCTCTACTCAGTTGGGACGCCTGGGTGGCTCAGTCTTGTTAAGCAGCCAACTCTTGGTTCCGGCTCAGGTCATGATCTCACGGTGGTGAGATCGAGCCCCACCTCAGGCTCCACGCTCAGCATGGAGTCTGCTTCAGATTCTCTCTCCTCTCCCTCCAGCTCTCATGCTCTCTCTCTCTCAAATAAATAAAATCTTAAAAAAAAAAAAAAAAAAGAAAAAGAATTCTCCATTCATTCAAGTTGTTGTTCATTGACTTGTTCAGGAGAGCTCTTAAAAATCAGTATAAAAACATGCGTGTGCCTGCAATAAAATATGCAACGACGCAAAAAGAAAATTTACAAAAGAAAAACTGAATTTGGGAGTTAAAAAATAAATCCATTCCAGTGATCTCAATACCATATTAGTGTTTAAATATAGACTCCAATCTCATTCGGGCTGACATTGGGCATGCAATATTTCAGATTCCACAGAATCCCCATGTCAGGTTACCACAGTGGTCATGAAAATTATGAGCAGTATCCAAATGCACCAAAACAGACCAGGGAAGTCAGCTAACAACTGCGCCTCTCCCCTGTCAAGGATGGATTCAACAGCTCACGTGAAAAAAAAAAAAATCTCTTAGTTACATGAAGAAATCTAAAGCACTAGAATATGATTTACAAAAATTAAATTGGCAAGGAATGTGGCAATAAAGTTGTCTAATGTGTTCCAGGGTGAGGGTGGGGAGATGATTTAAAATAGCCAAGGGCAAGAACGATTTAAAATCGGCTGCTGAGCAGTGAACATTTTCAGAGCTGTCTGAGTCTTGGGTTGGGTGTACAGCATTTTAGTTCAAAGGCTGTAGTCCATTTCAGGGTTTGACAGGAAGAAGTAAGAGGCCAGCTGAATTCTTGCCAGAGGATATAACAAAGAATTCAGAATCCAATACCCAGCCCAGCTCACACAAAACAATGGTTCCTTTTTCCCTTGTTTGAAATGCAAACCAGTCACTTTTCTGTTCCTACGGTTGTAACTAATGAAATCATCTTTGCAGAGCACTTACAATGGCTTCCCTTTCTATCTCTGGGCTGCCCTTTCCTTATTTTTTCTTGCTTCCTTTTTGCCCCAGAACTCAGGTCTCTTAAGACCAGTTATGGTAGCTATCGAGGAAACACCGTGCCCAGGACACATTGCTCTTGGTTGTTTCGTTAGCCTGAATCCCAGAGTGAGGCCAATGATGATGGTGAGCAGAGCCAGGATAGGTAGCGGGAGTCAAAATGAAATCTTGGTATTTTAAGCCATAGTTATTTGAAGTTGTTTGTTATTGCAGCGTGATTTAGCCAAAGCTGGCTGACACAGAGGAGATGCACCTATTCCTGGTATCAAGACATGTGGTACAAATGTGCTCCTACTGTAGCATCTGGCATGCAGTTGGCACTCAATAAATGCTTGAAAGAATAAATGCAGGAAAAAGATCTGGTATCCAGTGCCAACTTTGTCGTTTGCAAGCTGTGAGACCATCACTTAATTTCATCTGTAATTAAGGAGACAGTTAGCTGTTCTGTTTGCCAAAGCTATTGTTGTGATGGTCCAAAATGAAGCATTTATTATGGCACAGGACAAGCTATAAAGTGTTGTGCAAATAAACTTACCTATTCAAGTCAGCGATAACAAATGTTATTCCTATCCCATTTGAGCACAAATTGCACCTTGTTCTCTTGCCTCTAAACAAGGCAGAAAGTGGGAAAATGGATGTAGGTATAGTGGAAGTCAAGATGCCTCGTGTCTAAATCTGGGTAATTTCTCAGGTAGCTGTGTGCACTTAGTCAAGACACATTTTTTCTCTGGACTTCAGGGTCTTTATAAAATAAAGGAGTTATACGCTAGATTCCACATGAGTTCCTTTTCAAGTTTAACATTCTAGGAGGGATTTCATGTGGTCACAGACCTTTCGAGGTTGGACTCCACAAAACTGAAATGGCAAATTGATCTGCACGGCCCCTCCATGTCTTTGGTTGGGACTACATCTGCCAACATTTCTAGATGAAAAGTGAACAATGGTTAATTGCCCTACTGCTTCCAAATGTCCAGATGTTTGGCATGGAGACCTAGCATGTGAATGATTGACTAAATTACTTCATTTTTCATCCAGGCATTTTGGCTTGGTTCAGAGGCAACCTCTCTCTCCAGCCCTGGAAGTGAATCCTGCAATAGTCGGGAGGGGCAGGTGACTTGAAGTGAAAACCAAGAGAAAAGTATGGATTTTTAACTCTTTTCCATACAGGGATAAAGGCTGACTCAGACATCTTATAGATAACACAGGCAAAGATATTTTCATACCATCCCTTCAATGATTCTGCATTGATCTCTCAGTTCAAATAGAAGAGTCATAATTCTAGATGCTTGCGACCCCTAGAAAATGTAGTGACTCGTGCAGTCAACAGGCAGATCCATTCCAGCCCAGCCACCAGGTTTTATCAAAGTAACAGACAAAAGAAGTGAGTATCTGAAAGCCATCTCTTGTTTTGGTCATTCCTCTCCCTGCTCTCTCTACAGACTTAGGGGTGGCCATGCCTCAAGGCTCATTTCTTTATCTTTAGCTCTTTTTATTTATCATCTTCAGAAATCTATCTGAACGTAAATCTATCTCAACGTAAGTGTTGAGGGAGGGTGGGTTTGAACCTAAGCTGTTCAGCACTCCAAAGTAATGTCTTCATGTCCCAGTGGGGGAACACATTGAACACATTAAAAATGTGATGTAACTTCCAAACACCCACAAAAACAGTTACATACACTGTGAAGCACAATATGTTTATATTTGTTGGCTGAAAGTAAATACAGTAAAGTCATGTCAAGATGGAAAATCAAAAGAAACGAAGAAAGGCCACTCATTCATTTTAACAGATGTTCTTGGAGCATGGTGCCAGGGTGCCCTGTTGGGAATCTAGTATTCAAACACCGAGTAACAAACTTCCCCGACACCCAGGGTTTAAAGCAGTGTGTATTTATTTAGCACATGATTCTGAGGGCCAGCAGTCAAGCTGAGCTCAGAAGGACAATTCTTCTAGTCTTGGCTGGGGCCAAGCTTGCCTGCTATGGCCTCCAAGGAAATAGCACATCTCTGGTCCCCATAATCTCTCATCTTCCAGCAGGTTGTCAAGGCTAGCTCTCAAAGTAGCAGGCAGTGTTCCAAGAGGGCACAGGGGAGTGTGTGAGGCTTCTTGAGACTTGGGCTTGGAAATGGCACATTTGGGCCCCTGGGTGGCTCAGCTGGTTGAATGTCAGACTCTTGATCTTGGCTCCGGTCTTGATCTCAGGGTTGTGAGTTTGGGCCCTGCATTGGGCTCCCTGGAGCCTACTAAAAAGAAAGAAAGAAGGAAGGAAGGAAGGAAGGAAGGAAGAAAGAAAGAAAGAAAGAAAGAAAGAAAGAAAGAAAGAAAGAAAGAAAG